>NC_051186.1:14271999-14344329 GCF_013339695.2 Rhipicephalus sanguineus
GATGAATTGCGCGTAACATGTTGCACCTTGCCAAATTCATTGCGTCTAAGAAGTCCTGGCACGCCGCAAGCAGAAAGCTACAGCGCGAGGCCCGTGCGCTCGTCGCGGCGGCTGCGGCGGCGTACACACATTTCCCATGAGTGCTTGCGCGCCCGTTGGTGGCGCTCGTGTGCTTGAAAATGGTTTATTGTTCGTTTGTGGTCTTCTGAAGTCCTAAGTATTAGGAAAACATGCACAACAAAAGTCTGCGACCAAAATAAAAAATCCACGGCTCAAAAGGGTTAAAGTTACAAGAGCGGGCGTTACTCTGTTAAAAAGTAGGTCCTATACAGCACAGTGAAACTGTGCCAGTATTGGCCCAACGGGAGCAAACGTGAGCAGCAACATTCGCCCGGCGCCCGGCGTCAGCAAATCACGCTCGCGCTACTTTTACCTGCATAGGCCCGATTTCGGCTAGCTGGCGTTGGGCGATGTGGCCTTGCCGACGATGGGCAAATTTGGGCTAGCTGGTGTAGGCCGGATGTGTACCGGCCGTCATTCAGCCGATGTTGGCAAGCCGTCATTGGTCTTATATAAGCTAGCCGATGCTGGGGCGGTGTCGGCCCGGCCGACGTCGGGAAGCATCCAGCGCCACCGTTTGCCGCCATTATTGTGGTGTTTTAGCTGTGGTGGTTTACTGTGCGGCGACTACGGCAATACTGTGCTGTCGTGGTCTGCACATATCTAATTTTATGGAGAGACCTACGAGCGTTGCTAGATACGTACGGTAACATGATAAGAATGATTGATACACGTTTTCTAGGCTGAAAGTGCTGCGTGACGACCACGGCAGGGCGGCATTACCGCAGTTACTGTACCTAAACCAGCAGTGCTAAAAACCCCATTGGCAGCCCAACCGCATTAAGCGGCAAGGCACTATTGCAGCTGTACACCAAAAATAGTGCGTAATGATAACGATTGCTCCACTGGAGTCTGGGGGAGCCAACAAGACGAAGAACTTTGTGGAACCATGCAAGGTCGAGAAGAAGAGTCAGTATTACCTCCAACACAATTACACAGTATGAAAGGCCGACTACACCAAGCACGCATGTGTCAAGAGTAATGAATCGGTGACATATTTGCAAGCTGACTAAAGACTTTATTTTCGTTACATGGGTGATGGATTATGACACAGTGGAGGCATTGTGAAATTCAACAGTGAAATGACTATTTATTCCCCAGCACTTTCGAGAAAGCCCCTCTCTTCGTCAGGGGATGAGTTAAGCTACCGTCGAACTTGATTCTTTTGCGCATCCCTCCCGCCCTCAATGACATTTCAGACAGAGTGAGAAAAAACGAGCAAAACAAAGAAGAAAAAATTCGGCAGATCCCACCTATCGTGGGAGTCCATGGTATGCGAAGCATGCGGCGGGAAGGTGACTGTGGCGTGATTTTTTTTCACTGAGTAAAGCGTTACAAATTGACGCTAAAGATTTGTATCAACTTTATACGCACACATATATGTTGAAGAGCCGCGTATGTGTTATACAACCAGTTGTTTTCAGTTGGTTAACGCTGCCAACGGCAACGTGGGTATTACCAACACCAGAACGGTAAGCTGATATGTGGTGATTATACTCGTCCCTTATGATGGAGAACGCACGCACGTTTCACGAACCCGTGTGCATGTATGGAAGAAGTTCTTGACAGTTCTTGGACAAGGTAATCATCACCGTGATCAGTGAGCACCAGCAGCTGGTCATGACTTGTTGTCGGATCCGGTCGTGTTCGCGGTGGCGAATGGTCCATGTGTAGTGAAGTATGAGGTATAGTACAGCTGTTAGCAATTGTAGATGACTCAGTCATTTCGTCGACAAACTGTCTGTCGATATAGTCCATTGAAGCTGGTAGGCCTGGATAGTGGTACGTAGACCAACATCAGTGGATGGCGCCAGTCGTTTATTCGTAGACTACCTGGGCGTATGTTGCTTACGTAGCCTAGTCTACAAAGCGGCTGTGAGTCAATCTGGCATCATCTTCGGTCAGCATGCGGCCATCACCCAGCCTCGTAAGAAATGAAGAGGACACTGCGTCGTTCTGGCGGTGCACTTTACGGTGCTATGATGAGAATGTCATACGTAACTTTCGTTAATGTATTCCTCCGGGGTCGAGCAATGATTCAATATAGCTTGCTGAATCATAGGAATACAAATGTAATATTTATTAGACTGCATTAAAGCGAAGCCAACCCCTATATATATATATATGATATATATAGATATATATATATATATATATATATATATTATATATATATCTAGATATATATATATATATATAAGGGTCATTCCATGCCAAGTGTCCCAGACGTGGCGCTCGTACACCACAGATTTTGCTGATGAAAGTTGTGCCTTTTTCCTGTACCACATGGAGTATTGTCGCAAAACATTCTTGCTCGAAAAAAAAATTCTGACGATCATGGCGCCTCCTCGAAGTTCGCTTGTATTTGTTAAACTGTGCCTAATTAAAAAATGTGTATAAAATCGTTTTTTGTGTGTTGAGCTTCTAAACCATGCTTGCGCTATCGCAGAGGTTCTGTTTAGTTGTCCTATTCATTAATTCCGAAATTTTTATGTTTCACTACCAGCTACGTTTCAAAAACTACAAAAATGTTCAATGTTCGTGATTTTTTTTCTGAGCTATCTGGAACTCTCCCTAACCAATCTTAATAATAGTATGCTTTTCAGGAAAGTTTATTTTAATACAAAAATGTTTAGGGATAAAATAGACTTCAAATATTCCAGAAACTAAATTGTCAATTTAGAGAAAATATGCGATTTGTCGCATGTTTGACCGTATTTGTTATACTGATGCGGTCCAAGTAAAAATTCTTGCCATGTGGCGTTTGATAGAAGACTTCATCGTTGAGTAACGCAGAAAGTCTAATCAAATCATTTTTTGTTTTAAGAAAGAAAATAATTTTTGAATTTTGCCCTCCGAACGCGCCCTGCATTTCATTTTGTTGCCACTTCGCCGCAAAGCATGTGGTCACCCATACAGCTGACACTCGTCACAGGCAGCGGCAAGATGCCAGATGTATGTCAGTGGCTCGTGAGTGGTAGGAAGTTTTGTCGTGTTGACGTTAGGGCGACGTGTAATGAACTCGCGTTATAATGTGAGCTTGCTTTGCGGGCCCCATGGGAAGTATGGACGCCCGAGAGCAGCCTATGGCGTCGTTGGCAAAATGTGCTAGAGGGCCGTCATATGTTGGGGTGTTTATTAGACGGCAGTCGGCGACGATGCTCAATGGCGACAGTCAAGCAAGAACACGAGCTCAGAGCGCGAGCAGGAAGAGCCCAAGAGGACGACCCACTAGAAGACCATAAAGAGCGCAACCCATTACTCAACTCAAAGGCTTCGCTACAATATATATATATATATATATATATATATATATATATATATATATATATATATATATATATATATATATATATATATATATATATATAATATATATATATATATATATATTGTTACGGGAAAGACACAGACTCGAAGGAATAGGAACTGATGTATCTACAACTGGTTAAGCGAGCCGCGCTGCTGATAGGAACAGCTCGCGCCAGACTGTCGTGTTGTCGTCCTCTTTGTCTTGTTGGCCGCGATGTCACTGGTCTCTCTCTCTCTCTCTCTCTCTCTCTATATATATATATATATATATATATATATATATATATATATATATATATATATATATATATATATATATAATATATATATATATATGTATATATATATATGTATATATATATATATATATATATATACATATATATATATATGTATGTATATATTCGCATGGGATCATAGGATTTCGCTGAAGGCTCAGCCTTCGTCGAATTGTGCTTGCATTGCAAAGTTTGCAAATGTCATCCGTTGCTGCATGAAACAAAGGTGCTGTCTAGGCATAAAGATAGGACAGCGCGAGAAGTGGCTGAGGCATTTTATATCCGAAAGTATGGCATCATCTGCGTTGCCGGGTCTTCGGTTACGTTACACAAACTAGAGATAGATTATCTAAACTACAAGCTCTAATCGTTCACGTGGTTTTTCTTGTTATTTATATTTGTGTTTCCTTCAATAAACTTCCTGTTGCTAGTCTACGCTTGTGCGTGTGTCTTCGCTGTCCCTGTTTAGTTTGCACAGTTTTTCGTAGTAAAACTGTGATATCACTGACGCAAATATGTTGGTTACCTGACCACGACATACGTGTGTGCAACTACGTGTGCACTTAGGAAACCGAGGAGTTTGTGAGCACTCGTGCCACACGGTTAGTGCCTGAAATGATGTAAAGGCTATAGCGCTATAAATATAACGTCAGGTTCAGTTTGTGCAGACGGCCAGTATTCACAAAGAAAGTATTACGCTAAAAACATTCGTGCGGGAATATTTGGCCGGATCCTGATACTAGACGCAGTGAAGCCGGCCGACCACTGGAAAACACATTTACGAATGAGAAGTACTGTAAACTTGGCCCAAGAAGGTGTAAAATTCGCACATTTTGATAGCGTCGAATAACTGGTCAACGAAGTGCGCACCGACTGCGAGTCATTATTTTTAAGGTCACTTTTTTCGACAGAAAAGTGTGATTGTGTTTGTTATCTCTGTAAGTCGTAGTCGAATCCGAAAGCAGAAAAAGTAGCTTTGGGTCGGCGATAGATTGCGCCTAGAATCGTACGACGGCAATGACACGACACAGCGCATGCACTGTCTTATTTGCGCTAGTACACCAATGCATGCGGCGGCTTTCTGCAGCTTAAGCGACGAATAGTCAAGCGCCTAATGCTTTATTGCATTACAAGTGTATTGCTATGTATTGCATCACAGGGGCGACGCCTGTGCGGCGTGCGGCAGCGGCTTAGCTCGTGGCTGTCGCCTGAAGGTATGACAGTTCAAGCATTCACTGCGGCTGCTGGATTTCCTCGCGAAGAATATTACAACGAAGCAGTGCATGGCTGAGTTCTGGTGGATCGCGGCATTGGACAAAATGGCACGTTGAACGATATTACGCGCGCGGACATATCGGTGCGCAGCACAACTGTTTTCGGCGCGCCCTCGCCAAATGTGACTCCTCGCCAGCGCCGATGCCTCTTTCACAAGTGTCGCGACACTCGGCGGCGGCACTTCTCACTAATCGTTGTGTCCCTTTGTCTTGTGACGTAGATACGGCGCTAGCGCTATGATCAGCAGTTGCCCTTTGGACTCCCTACGGGACGGCCGCGTGTCGTTCTCTCGGGGTAAGAGCGGGCATTGAAGGACGGCCAACGCGCGCAGAGAGCGCGAATCGGTGCGAAAACGACGTGCAGCCAGAGAAGCCTTTTGGCTTCTCTGGCTTCCGTTTTCTCAGTAGTTTAAGGGCTCTGGTATGTTTCCGGTGGAGGCCACTAGAGGCGCAGGCGACGGCAACATTTCACGCAGTTCTTCATGTACAGCCGCCCATTGTTTTTTAACCTGAACGCGCGAACGTTGACTACCGAGTCGATAAGCGCCGTATGACGGAGTGCAGCGGCGAAATGAACAAGCGTATGGGTGCGAGGGCCGTGACCAATCCGGTGCAGCTTTCGTCTGCTAGACTGTTATGCGAAACGGACCCAACCCCACGTGCTACTTTGTCCTTTCTTCATTTGCCCAGTTTCTTGGTGTTTTTATTGTCACTTTCAACATGCAATACAAAAACTTCGAACAAACATTTTTGGTCTCCTAGCCTGGCTGACTAGTGTCGGCACCAATGGTTAGATATGCCACATGTCTCAGTAAACGGTACCAACAGTGACAAGAGGAACAGGTATAAATGCATATACTAGATACCACAAAGCACTTTTAGAAACAAACAAACGCCCGTAGATTATTTATCAAACAACACCACTAATGGCTAACATAAAACGATCATGGCCGCAGACAAGTTGTGTGCTGCTTTCACATCGGCCAGTATAGCATTCTCAATAAGAGCGCCATGAAATTCTAATAGCCGCCGAGCGTAAACATTTTTAGCAACCGGTAAATTAAAGCGACTGTTCGTCGAAGCTCTCGTGATTAGCGCCGGTAACTTAAGAGTGCTTAATGGCAGGAGCAGTGGCAGGTATCGTTTTTGTCTCAGGAAAATGCTGCGTGAACCACAGGCGGGAAATAAATGCGGATACGCGCGTAGTATAACCGGCGGGTGTATATCCGATCCCATCCATCTGAAGCGCGACCACTCGACGTTTAACTTGATGGCAGCGTTCAGAAAAGAAAGAAGGCTCACGCGATAATGGTGCTCAAAAGAAGCGGAGCTAGTGTCTGGTTTCCGGAAGAGCCTAGCAGACGACAGCTGCACGGGACTGCTCACCTCGCGCACGCGCGTATTCTCGTTCGTGTCGCCGCTGTGCTCCGTCGTACGGCGCTTATCGACTCAGCGGTCGACGATCGTGCGTTCAGTTTAAAAAAATTGGCGGCTCTACAACGGCCCTCATGGTTTCGCGTAGGTGGTCGAAGCAGAGTCCTGGATTTTCTGCGTGGTCAGGTGTCGAGCGGGGATTGCATTAGCGAGAGTGCCTTTCCCACTTCTCAATATTCGTTGCCTTCGAGAGAAACTGTTGGACGGCATCTGTCATGCGCATCTGCCCTGCGGAGAGCGCCTGTTCAATGATATAATAAAGAGCAATAATATTAAAGAAATATGCAGGTAAAACCATCTAAGGAAACAAGATTTTACCGATTTCCCGATCTAACGAAGAAGTTTACCTTCCCTGACAGATACCCATTGGGTTCAATAGTGTCATCAACTCGAATTAACCAAGCTTTCATAGAAAAGAACTCAATTTAGCACAATTTTTGCGGGAATAAGTCAGCGAAAATACAATTAATTATTTCCAATATTTAAACAGATGGCTCTTTTTGACACGAAAGTTGATACCGTAGGCATCAACTGGTAGTTCCTTCTTCAGCGTTCTCTTCATAACATCCCAATAAAACACAGCGTCCCAACACTCAATAAAAACATGGTCTACAGTTTCTGGTTTGTTACACAAAAGACAATTCACTCCCCATGGCACAAACATGGCTCGTTGTTCGAGCCATGTTTTCACAGTTAGTGTGCCCGTGTGAAGTTTAAAGAAAAACGTTTTAGCACCGGGTGGAAATAGCATCTTTTTGACGCGTTTCAGGACGTCCCTCTCCGATCTCTCCCCATAAATGGCTCTGTAGAAGAGGGCTGGAAAAACTATGCCTACCAGGTCTTTCAGTAGGCGCTTCCTAGGAACGTTGCTTAAGTATTCAATAGAAAATCTACTTATAAGAAACCTATAGGAAGAGACCACCTCGAATAAGTAGCGGCCGGGATATTTTAAACGGACCATTGTCCATGGTGGAGATAACAAATTCTGGTATGGCTCCCGGTAACATTACCTGAATATTTGTACGGATGAACGGGTTTGCTGATCTCTTAAGAATAGGAATCTACTAATCACCTGTTCTTGAAACAGGTGATGAGTAGATTCTTATTCTTTTTTCTCCGTTCAATAAACTACCAATTTGGTCGCAAAGCTTTGCGTGATCTGCAGTGCTATTTTCACACTTTCCTTGTCAGTACATATAAATGCAACATATAAAAGCATGTAACAAAAGCATATGTACATATAAAATATATATATGTACATATGAAATATATATATGTACATATAAAAGCATAGGCAAGCACGCGTATCTCACAGGATAGCAGCCGGAAACGTCTTAATTGATCACTGTTAATGATTTTCCTACACAGGGGCTCTAAAAACAAAAAACAAAGCAAACAGTAATGGTGACATGGGGCATCCCTGTCTCACAGACGAACGAACATAAACGCGTTCTGTCAGTTCCCCATTTCCAACCAAACTGGTGGTACAGTTTTGATATGCCATTCGAACTCCTTCACATATAATAGAACCCAGGCTAGCATGTTCCAATATTTCAAAAAGTTTGACATGACATACCATATCAAAGGCTTTTGAAAAATGAATTTGTACCATCGCTGCTTTTCCTAAGTGAGCATCGCAGTATTCTAGAATACTTCTCGCTACATGAATGTTTGTAAATATAATTCTACCTTTGGTGCCACAAGTCTGATGTGGCCCTACCTAACCTGTAATAAAACTTTGCATCCTAATAGCCAAGACTTTCATAAAAACTTTGTAATCTGCATTTGTTAAAGTTATGGGTCTATGCCCTATCACTGTTTTACGCTGTGCTTCATCAGTGGACTTCAGAATCAGCACTGTGTGTCCCCACGCAAAGGAAGGTGGTAAGCGCCCTCTTCGAATACTTGTTGAAGAATTAAGGCAAAGTGCGGCTTAAATGCCTTATAAAAGACAGCCATCTGACCGGGAGACTTTCCGGGCTTCAGTTGATGAATAACTTGCTCCACTTTTTTCACGGTAATTTCTATTGCTAATAAATCCGTTTGTTGGCTTTCCAATTGCGGTATTTCAGGTAAAAAATCCTGCCGAAAGTTTGGATTGCGGGGTTTTCGCAAAGCAAACAGTTTTCTATAGTACTCTACGAACGCTAGTTTAATCGCGTTTCGGTCCCTCGCTACAGCGCCAGCATACTCTATTTCACCTATTTCATTGCAACATGCATAAGCCTTCTCGTCTGAGAGGGCACGCTTGGTTGGCACCTCTCCTACAAGAAGCACCTCTCCTACAAGGGAGGGCATTAGTGTGTGACGAACATGATAAACATGCCATTACATTAATAGCGTGAGATAATTTTTGTGTTCGTCAGGAACCCTTTTCTTCAATCAAGTCTGGCACATACCCGTATACCATGGTCCATTGAATGCGGGCATGAGCCCCAGGTGACCCATGAACGGCGATAACAGTTTTTCAAAAATCTTTATGCCATCGCGTTATGGAGCTTGTGTCGCAGAATATGGGGGACATGCATCGGCAGCGTTATCGGCGGGAGAACTATCAGAAAAGCGTAAATATTGAAAATCGTGGTTGGAGCCGCAATCGAATCCAGGCATTTTGCATGGTAGCCAAGTATTCATCCACAGAGCTACGCCAGTGCTTGAAACTGCTTGCGAAAAACACTTTACAATGGCGTCATATTGCGGCAACGTCAACTGTGGTTGCAGTTTTCGCTATCGGTGTGTGTAACAATGCAATACACATTGCATCTTAACTCTTATGACTTGCCAAGGTGTGCTCAGCTATTGCTCAACCTGGAGGAATACGGCGAATACCGCTTTTTGTGATGTGCACATAATCTCAGCGTAGCGTTCAGTTGCTCCCCTCGCCTCCCCTCTACCCCACCCTCACCACTCCAAAAAATTTTGGAGTGGTGGGGGTGGGGCCTGCTCAAGACCTTTAACTAGGACCTACTCAAACTAGGACCCGCTCAAGACCCATAAATAGCCAAAATGCATAGCGAAGTCGGTCGAACTCGCAAAGCTTGGCTGAGAGCAATAAAAAATGGTGTATAGGCCTCTAATCGCCTTCTGCTTCACTTGACATCGACTCCCAGAATGAGTGGGATCTGCCGAATTTTTAGGGGCGAAGCTCCTTAAGGCGGCACCCGTTCGTCCCTCGTCGTAGTCGTAGTAGTCGTAGTGTGTAACCAGTCTTACGCTTTGACCTCCAAGGTGGTGCCGGTGGGAGATTTTTCCTGTGCGTTGTTGAACAATAAAAGATTCGCAGCGTGCGCGTTAACTAAAAGCCGAATTCTTCTGTCTCTCATTCCCCATTAGCAGCCATTGGCATGTTCCAGTAGGAAACGTTAGTAGAAGTAGAAGTCTAAGTGTTAGCTAAAGCCGACTTCTTCTGTCTCTCATTCCCATTAGCAGCCATTGTTTACCTCCAAGGTAGTGCCTGGTGAGATTTCTCCTGTGCGTGATTAAACAATAAAAATTTGTTCAAAACGCCGTTGATTGATGAAATAAACCAACGAAAGACGCCTGATGTTTTGTAAAAGCAAAACGAAAGAACGCCAGATGTTTCTAAAGCAAAACGAAAAGACGCCAGCTGCTTAATGAAAGACGCCAGATGTTTTCTAAAGCAATGGTTTTCTAAACAATGAAAATTCACAGCGTACATGTAAAATTAAAGTAAGCTGCAAGTCGTCATAACTCATCGAACCTTTAGTATAAACGCGCCCGATCTCACGTCGGTGATGGATGTACTGGGCAGAATTCACGGAAGATTCACGGTTACCGATGAACCTCCGCAGCTTCGCCCACTCATCATCATTCACTCCGTGGATATGCTGTGATTTTTAAAGACGATAGTCTTTCTTGGGGAACTTAAACGCAGAAATTTTGGTCTGTCTTTCTGTCTGTCTGTCTTTCTGTTTGTCGGCACGTCCCTCGATTCAGCCACTCGGCCAAAGTTGAACCACTTGCCCAAGGGCCAGCCGTCTTGAACTGGTAC
Source organism: Rhipicephalus sanguineus (assembly GCF_013339695.2). Taxonomy (NCBI): domain Eukaryota; kingdom Metazoa; phylum Arthropoda; class Arachnida; order Ixodida; family Ixodidae; genus Rhipicephalus; species Rhipicephalus sanguineus. The sequence continues at coordinate 14,282,430 of NC_051186.1, forward strand.
GGCTGTTCGTACTTGTGAACGTTGTCGACCAAAAGTACATATCATGCATATCTGAGGTGCAACATCACTAGGTAAGTATTAGGTGGCGTGTTCCTTTAATAGAAAATGCATACATACGTAATTTTAAGGACCCTAGTTTCTTAAGCTGCGCTGAAAATGCATAAGAATGGAAGCTTGAGCGAGTTGGTATGCGTTCATCTTTGTTGAAACAGCGCTCACTAGACGACGACGAAGTAAAAGAAGGCACAGGACAGGCAGCGCCTGTCCTGTGCCTTCTTTTACTTCGTCGTCGTCTAGTGAGCGCTGTTTCAACAAAGCTGAAAATGCGACTGCGCTGAAATTTGCCTTCCTCCGTGCCCTTCGCACGAGCTCATGGTTGTGTTTTGGTTTCGGTTCTGTATTGCACTGTACGAATGCCATGGGTTGGTGTTGAAAAACTTTAGTTTTGAGAAGGCCAAGAAGTTGAAAAAAATATTTAAAAAATGAAAAAGCAGCGTTGTGGGCGGCCTTCAGGCTGCCGGTTGTGGGCGCCGCTCTGGCGTTCCTGTTTTAAACCCAGGCGACGTGTAAATAAAAGAGTGTGTGGAGAGTACTCGTTGAGTGCGGACGTTTCTCTGCTTCAGCGCTTCGCGCCAAACCGCGTTTTCGGGCTGGCTGGCGTCCCCGCCGGTCGCGTTGGTCACCGCCGGTCTTCGCCTGCTGCTGCGCCGGGAGTCATCATCATCATCATCATCAGCCTGTCTACGCCCACTGCAGGGCAAAGGCCTCTCCCATGTTCCGCCAATCAACTCGGTCCTGTGCTTTCTGCTGCCACGTTATACCTGCAAACTTCTTAATCTCATCTACCCACCTAATTTTTTGTCTCCCCCTCACGCGTTTGCCATCTCTTGGAATCCAGTCAGTTACCCTTAATGAACCACCGGTTATCCTGCCGACGTGCTACGTGGCCGGCCCATATCCATTTCTTCTTCTTAATTTCAACTATGATATCCTTAACCCCCGTTTGTTCCCTGACCCACTCTGCTCTCTTCCTGTCTCTTAAGGTTACACCTATCATTTTCCTTCCATCGCTCGCTGCGTCGTCTTCAATTAAGTTGAACCCTCTTGTAAGTCTCCAGGTTTCTGCTCCGTAGGTAAGTACTGGTAAGATACAGCTGTTATATACCTTCCTCTTGAGAGATAGTGGTAGACTACCATTCATGATTTGATAGTGCTTGCCGAATGAGCCCCATCCCATCCTTATTCTCCTAGTTATTTCACTCTCATGGTTCGGCTCCGCGGTTACTACCTGTCCTAAGTAGACAGGAGCCGGGAGTATCAGTACGCAACACAGCACTCATGTTTCCCCACGTATTGCCAGATGGCGTCCATATCTCACACAGCGCCTCTTATCTATCGTCTTTACACGACATTTGCAGCGAAGCACGCAGATACGCGGCCAATTTTTTTTCCGTCCCTTTGATTTTTTAGATGCGAAGTATCTTAAGGCGGAGCTCATCCGGTGGGTGGTGGTGGTGGTGGTGGTGGTGGTGGGCGGCGTGACCACCCTTACCGCGCATGCGCATACCCCTCTCCACACACCTCCTCTCCACTCACCCTCTCCCATTCCCCTCTCCACATTCCCTCTCCCATACCCCTCTCCACTTTCCCTCTCCCCTCATCCTCTCCCCCTCTCCCATACCCCTCTCCCCTCCCCCTTTCCACTCTTCCTCTGAAACGCGGGCTAGACATGCCGAAATTCTCTTCTGCGCAACGCCGCGATGAGCTCGAGCGCATGCGCGTCCCCTCCCCTTCTCCCTCCTCTCCTACGCTGCCCCCCTCTCGCCCGCCTGTCGACCGCGTTCCCCGCTCGCCCTGTGAGAATTAACGGCCAGGCTAGATGGAAGATACGACGCGCGTAGCGTCCCTCTTCGCGTTCCACGACGCGATGTCGGTAGCATGCCCAACGAACGCCAACGGAACGTGATCGTGCAAGTGCTCCGGCTTCGCATCACCTCATGGTCCCCTTTAGCGGGAGATGGTGTAATTTTTTTGCTCGACAACGCCGCCCACGCCGGCACTGAATTTTCTGCGACACAAGTTCCTTCACGCTATGGCTTCAGATTTCCCAAGTCTGTTATGGTCGTTCCTGGGTTTATATAAACTGCGCAACACCTGTGACTCATGCCCACATTTCATAGGCTTTGGCATGCGGCTGTGCGCCAAGTGACTGACAAAAAGGGTTTCATGGCCTACGTACAAATATATCACGCTGTAAATGCACTAACGATTAATCGTGTTAGTCTCCTCTCATGCGAATTTTGGCATGTGTCAAGTTAGAGACGACCATACAACGTAGGCGGCTAGATGGATGGATGGATGGATGGATGGATGGATGGATGGATGGATGGATGGATGGATGGATGGATGGATGGATGGATGGATGGATGGATGGACGGATGGACGGATGGATGGACGGATGGATGGACGGACGGACGGATGGATGGATGGACGGACGGATGGATGGATGGATGGATGGATGGATGGGCACAAGGCAGGGCAGGGCAGGCAGGCAGGCAGATGCTAAGAAATGCATTGCATTTAAGAAATACTACCTAAATCGTGCAAACCTTATTTGGACGCAGGTGTCTAGATCTGTATTAAGCTCCGCTGCGCACCTCGTCGTTTCTACTGAGGTCGCACATTGGATTTGGAGGTGCTACAATAATTAATGTAATTTTTTTCTTGCGCTGGTACAGCGCGAAATTGACGAGGTGATCGGCCGAGAGCGGCGACCAACGTGGGAAGACCGACTCCGAATGCCCTTTACCATGGCCAGCGTGTGGGAGATGGACCGCTGGAAAACAAGCACGCCGCTAGGCGTGCCACGAGAGTAAGTGACGCATACATCCGCTGAGTCCATGCGTAGTTCAAAGGACACTACAGGCAAATAACAACTTACGCTTCACTCAAAGATCAAGCTTACGAAAGTGTATATTGCACATCGATTGTCAATTTGTTGAGCTTTATATGACCCAAAATATGTGCAACGTGGCCTCAACATTCAGTGAGCCTATATAACAAACCTTTACTGAAATGTCCGTTGTTCATAATTCCTTCCACATTTCTACTTAAGCATTCAACTGAAAATTACTGCAGCAAGTGCTACACGGCATGGAGAAGTGCAAGTATATTTATTTGGCATGATCGGCTGGAATGGTCAAAATAGACCTGAAGGAGACCGCACTAAGAGAAATTCTATTTATCGTCAAAACACTTCTGAACCATTATAACCATTGGGATGTGCCCACTTATAAAGCAAGACAGCGTCAATCTACTGAACGCTATTACTGGCGATCGAGAGGGAATCCATTGACCACTACAATACTTCTTCGCTAAGATGAAAAAGCGCCAGGCTTGCGCGGAACACGCAGCACAGTCACAGCGAAAGCTGGAACCCGTCGTAGATCTGGAACCCGTCTAGACCCCGTCGTAGACTCCCTTGGGGCAATTATTAGAAGTACACTTCCAAGGTACCCACTACGCCATAATTCATCACAATTTTTGTGAGGTAGTGAAGCACACACTATCACATTATTCGCCGTTCTGAGGAGAAGCGAGGTACCCAGAAGTACAGTATTAGTAAGCCCGAAATCACGATTGCCGGAGTTCATGCAAAAGCTGCAATGTTTACCTTCACAATCGTTTCTTGTGGAATGATGAAATGCGCGCTAGTAGTAGTCTGTTGTAGCAGCTCAGCCTTCATTCTAAGAATTGAGCAAGTGGCTCAGCAGACTTCCTCTTTCTATTGTCGAGTCAAGAGTTCCTTCGATGAGGAGAGCGGAGCGTCCCAGATTGGTCTGATTGCTTCAAACTGCAGTTCAAGGTCGCCTTCAGCAACACGCGGTGGCTAACTCTGACCATGATCGACAGTACTTCGCGAGTACAATGCACGTATCCGAAGCCTTTGTTTGTGTACTCATCATCATCATCATCAGCCTGTCTACGCCCATTGCAGGGTAAAGGCCTCTCCCATGTTTCGCCAATCAGCCCGGTACTGTGCTTTCTGCCACGTTATAGCTACAAACTTCTTAATCTCATCCACCCACCTAATTTTCTGGCCTCCCCCTCACGCGTTGTCATCTCTTGGAATCCAGTCAGTTACCCTTAAGGACCACGGTTACCCTGCCGACGTGCTACGTGCCCGGCCCATATCATTTCCTTCTTCTTCATTTTAACTGTGATGTCTTTAACCCCCGTTTGTTCCCTGACCCACTCTGCTCTCTTCCTGTCTCTTAAGGTTACACCCATCATTTTGCGTTACTAGTTGCGTTCTGCGAACTCAACTAGTAACTCCCCTCTGCGTTTCTAGAGCCGATGCTACTTCCCCAACTACATGATCTCCCAGCCGCTTCTTGCCTACCTTTGCATTAAAGTGCGCCCATCAGTACAGTGTACTGTATATTTACCTTACTCATGCTGCTTCTAGCTACTTCGTAGAAGGCGTTCAACCAGTTCACCCGTCATGGCTGGATTGTAGGGCGCGTAGGCCTGTACCCCCTTCATCTTGTACCTCTTATTAAACTGGGTTACGATACATATCACCCCTACATTAATGCTATAGTATTCCTCTATATTGCCAGCTATATCTTTATGAATAAGAACCCCATCCCTAGTTCTCTTCTGTCAGTTAAACGACGATAGCATAGGACGTGTCCGTTCTTCAGCACTGTATAAGCCTCCTCTGGCCTCCTATCCTCACTGAGCCCTATTACATCCCATTTAACACCCTCTAATTCCTCGAATAGCACAGCTAGTCTCGGCTCATGAGATAAAGTTCTAGCGTTATACGTTGCCAAGTTCAGATTCCAATAGCGGCCTGTGCGGACCAAGAGGTTCTTAGCAACCTCTGCTGTGTCGCAGGTCTGACCGCCGCCTTGGTCAGTTGCTTCGCGGCCGCTGGGGACTGAGCGCCGATGGTTAATTCGTGTATTCATGTGGGAAGTAGTAGCCAAGTAATACACCAGGGTGGACAATCCTGCTCTCATGAGAGAGTGCATTGCTGGCTGTGGTCGCCAGTGAGGCCGCACCCCAGGCCTTGTCAGGAATGTGTACAATATTTCTAATATGTTCTTGAATTCAATGAGCACCTTTTGTTTAAAAAACGCCAGGCCTGCGCTGAAACCGCAGCGCACTCACAGCGAAAGCTGGAAGAGCGGCGTTTCTAGAGCCCGTTGTAATCTCTCTTGGGACTACTAACACAAGTACACTAGCAAGGTGCCCACTACGCCATAAATCACAATTTTTGTGAAGCTGGGAAGCACCCACTAGGCCATTATTCGCCATTCTGAGGAGAAGGGAGGTACCAGCTACACGTCTGTGAGGCATTATGTGCACTTTGTTGACGCGACGAATGATGACGCTGAAGAATTACGGCTCATCCCTTTGTAAAGGGTTGGAAGCTTTCAACGGCCCACCAGTTATGCAATTTGCATTGGGTGACGCTCGGTCGCTATTTCCCTCTCCCGTCATGCTGTATAACGTACGTTGACGTGGGACAGAGAGGGGGGGAGGCGAAGAACTTTACTGAGACCCCGAGGAAATAAATCATGCGCTTATGGGCTTCCTTGGCAACCAATACAAGTGCACTTGCGAGGAACCCACTACGCTATAAATCATTGTGATTTTTGAGAAGTATGAAAGCAGGCATTATGGCATTTTTCGTCATTCTAAGGAGAGCCGTGGTGCCTGCTAAATGCATGTAAGGCTGCGTACTTTGTTGATGCTGTGCCTGATGACGATTAAGAATTATGGCGGAGCCCTTTGTAATGGGTTGGAAGCATTCAACAACCTTCTCGTTGCACAATTCGCATTGTGTGACGCCTGGTTACAGAATTCGCGTTGTGCGACGCTTGGTACTTATTTTACTCTTCTACCACGCTATATTGCACATGCGTGCTTCCTTCCCGAAATGAAGCCTGTATAGGACCTTTTTGCAAAGTAGTTTCAAGCACCGGCAAGGCTCAGAGGTTGAATACTGGGATCCCACGCAGAGGGCCCAGGTTCGAACCTCGTTAGTGGTTACGGACACCGGCGGCGGCGGCGGCGGACAACTACGGCGCCAAAAACGGCCGCTGCAACGATCTCATAACAGCTTTCGCTGTAAAATAATGCGCTTTTTGATTGAAATATTCATGTTGCATGGGCACAGTGGGCACTACTACTTGCATTGCATGTATGATTGAACATGACAGAGATATGCACTGAAACTGGCATGTGCCGTTTTCTGTTTCAATTACTTTAACCACCAGTCTATGAGAAGGAGAACAGCGCTCCCTACTTTTATAGTGATAGAGTGATCGAAGGCTTTTAAGTTTTTTCGAATTGCCGAAAATAGAAATCCGACAGGCTAAGTTAACAATTTTCAAAAGACGATTTCTCTTTACCGTGTATTTTTACTGCTAAGTGTACACAGCATCCCACTAGTCTGTGGAAAAAAAAGTACCTTCTATGTGCATTTCAGTGTCCTTCCTAAATGCGTAGTTGCATCTAGCGAACGCCGAGGCTCCAACCGCTAATACTACATGCGTTTCATAAGCACTGTGTACCCAACAGCGCGCGGTGGATGGCGGTGCATCACCACATAAAAGAAAAAAGATGACAAAGGACTCTTGGGCGAACGCGCGCTGTAGCGAAAACAAGCACCCCATCACGAAAGGACTGTTACCCTGAAAGAAATTCGCACAGTCTTAGCTTACGCGCGGAACAGAAGACCGCAGCGTTAACGCCGCAGGCGAGGCAACTACTTATCTTAAAACAGCTAATATCCGAAATAGGATAAGTGCCACGTCTTCTGCGCCGGCCGGCAGCCCAAACGAAAGCGTAACAGAGCAAACGTCGGAGCAAACCGGCTGCGTAAAGACACAACCCGTTTGAGCGACAAGCCAAACATTTCGGCGTCCTCTCTACGCGGTGCGCGACAGCTCGAAAAAAACTTACCATGGGCGCCGCCATCTTGCCTAAAAACAAGCAAGAATACCGGAACCGCGTGTAGATCACGCGACCACCTCCAGCCAATTGCGGTGCAGTATGGGCCCCAGCCATCGTAGGGTATATGTTTCGGATACACACCTGCGGGTGAGCAGTCGAGCGCCGTTACGACTAGACCGACGTGGCAGGTGCACACTGGCAATTAGGCTTAGCTTTAAAAAAATAAGGTTTCAAATGTATGCATTGCACTCGACGCAACAAAATATAAAGCGCGCATCAGAAGCCATTTCCATAAAAAAACATTTGAAGCTCGTCATAACGACAGTTTTCTGATATCCTTGGCCCTTAAGAAATATTTCGATAGTTTACCAGGAAGCCGCTCAGTCTGTATTCACAATTATGGCTTAAATTCAGAGGATCGAAACCCCGCGGTAGCTTTTTAAGTAGCATTGAATCGATCCGGGAGGTTGAACAAAAACTTCGCGCTTCGATAATATTGGCCTATGAAAGAAGCCGGGTAACATATAGCCACTTACATTGGAAGGTGTTGCCACTGACAAAGGAGGCCCGGCTAACCGATGCTCCCACCGAGCGTGATAAGCCTGCTAACTAAAGGATCTTGTTTATATTTTTTGTCGGCTTTGCTCTAGTTACCTCAGTTTTTTGTCTAACGCCGCTCCTGCCAGCTGTGCGGCACATTGACCTGCGATGGGAAACAGATGCTTTCAGTGCTGCAGCGTGTCTCTTATGGTTAGTATCATGGTACTTGTTATAGAATGGCGGCAGAAATAACTACGCACATTGCAGGCCAATGGTGGGCTTGATAATCTAACTATCCTGTTCAAAGAAATATTGACAATGTTGCCTACAACCGCAACCACAAGCGGGCTCGTAATTCAGAACAAAGCTCCTCAATTCTCTCATGACGAGAACTTTCATCTGGCTGTTCGTCTCCAGCCATTACGAGCTGGGTACAAGGAGCGTGAAATGCGCGGTTTATTTTTCATGACGAGCATACAGCTCGACAATGTGGAAAATACCCCTCTATTAGATGTGAAGCATCTTATAGCGGAGTTCAATCCGGTGGTGGTGGTGTGCGGCGTGACCACCCTTACTGCGCACGCGCATGCCCTCTCCACACATCTTCTCTCCCTCTCCACTTCTCCTTTCCCACCCCCTCTCCACTTCCAATTTTTCCTCCCCTCTCCTCCCTTCCCCTTCACCCTCCACTCTCCACTTCCCTCTACTCTCTTCCTCTCTCCCCTCTCCCCTCCCCCTCTCCACTTCCCATTACCCTCTCCTATCCCATTTCCCCTCTCCACATCTCCTCTCCTCTTTCCCTGTCCACTCGCCCTCTGAAACGCGGGCTCTACATGCCGAAGCGCTGCTTCGCATCGCCTCACGCCCCCTTTACCGGGAGATGGTGTGATTTTGATGAAAACAGCTTCGTGCATTAGGTGAGCAAGGTTAAGCACCTCACAATGACCAAAGTACAAATACATTCTCGGCGTTGCTATTTTTACACCAAAGCCGTCTTGTACGTGCTAAAATTAAGAAACACTCATGTAGGCACAACTTAGGGTGGTGACAACTCCGACAGAACCGCCATGTTGTGTCGGAGCACGCAGGCGCACTATGGCAGACACCATGAATGCGGTGTCTGAGTTCGTCTTATTTCTGCAGTTTCGCGCGCGTGTCTATCATCATGTTTGAAGGAAAGAAGTGTTAATTTCAAGGGCTCGTTTCCTTTGTTATACACAATATTAATGAGAACTAACAGACAATAATGCCAAGGAAAGTATAGGGGATGTTTTTAGTAATAAATGTAAGGTAATTGTGAAGAAAGAAAAGTGGAGGAAAAGATAGCTTGCCGCGGGCAGGGACCGAACCTGCGACCTTCGAATAACGCGTCCGATGCTCTACCAACTGAGCTACCGCGGCGGCCATCCCCCCGTCCACTTTATAGGGTATATGTGTGCATTAAACGTGGGAGCGTCAGTCAGCGCCGCCAGTAGCCATGACGGCGAGTGTGGAACACTCTTTTTGCCTGTAGGCGTCACGTAGCACGTGAACTTATTACGGGCTGGCAGCTGACCAATAATCCCTCGCATACTACCTGAAAGCATCAAGTCTGCCAGAACGAGACCCTCGCTATGAATGAAGGAAAGAAGTGTTAATTTCAAGGGCTCGTTTCCTTTGTTATACACAATATTAATGAGAACTAACAGACAATAATGCCAAGGAAAGTATAGGGGATGTTTTTAGTAATAAATGTAAGGTAATTGTGAAGAAAGAAAAGTGGACGAAAAGATAGCTTGCCGCGGGCAAGCTATCTCGGCGTCTGCGTCAACGACTTCGGCCCAATACGGCGCCCTAGAAAAAGGATATGACCGCCCTGCTGACTTCGAGGTATCCTTATGCAGACAGACATGTGGCATCATCTCGCGGCATTGTATGAAATGCCGGGTTGGCGGCGTTTTCAAACTTAGGATTGAAAAAAGTGCAATACACCGCGCTTTTCACATAACGTTAGCTTTTGCTTCTTCATTACATGGTCTAGCTCACACTGGCAGCCACGCGAGTGCGTCCGCGTTAGAAGGCGCGCCGTGATTGGCGTACCCTCTTTAATAAGACGTCACATTCTTCTACCAATACATCTCGTCCACTTATCGCGTTTGTCCGTTGTATAGCGATGTGTTTAGCTGTTCTTTGAACTCGACATGTGTCGTACGCCTGTCGCTCGTTCCACAGAGGAGTACTGACACTGCTATGAACGTCGGTGCGATCGGAAGCGCGAGCGTGCGCGTCTCCGTCGAAACAATGCCACCGACGACGATCGGGCAAGTGAAGCCAAACGCACGCGCGATGCCTGGCCGTCTCTAGCTTGGCTGGTCTTCGCTTTTCACGGGCTGCTCGAAGGGCTAAATTTTACAAGGACTAAATTTTAACGCGAGAGCGCTAAAGGGTTCGTTTCGCAGAAATTCCGCTGTCGGTGTCGGCCTTGTTAATTGTCAGCGAAAAATCAGCTTTGTCCGCGAGAGAGAATTCGAGATAGACGCAAATAAATAAACATTTAAAAGTACTTTCGGTTCGAGTAAGAATGGAACGCAGGCCTATTGGGCGCCAAGCAGCTGTCCTCACACAAAGTGGTTAGAACTGTACCGAAAAAATCCTGTTCGAATGTCATGTAATACGAGCAGTCTCCTTAATGCATGTAGTGTTGCGTGTCAGAAGCGTTAATTTGCGGCATGCGTGAGGATATGTGGATTGCAAAACAACGCAGGAGTGTAGAGGCAGACCCATTGCAATCGTTTAGACATATTTTATCATCATCAGGAGAAGCGTCAGCAAAGTAAGCAGGTGCGTATGTTGACGTGTTGCCTTACGACCGCGTTGTGGGTACTTCGACACTTCGTAAAAGGAAGAATTATTGCGCAGTGGGAATTTAGCAGCTGAACTTGCAGTAGGTATTATAAGACATCCACTTTTTTCCTTTCGGGATGGTGGAGGTCTCCACCGAGGCTAGCAATTGTGAAGGCGATGCGACCCGATCACGCTATCGCGTTTTACTTTTGAGGGGAACCTGAAGCGTCCAATTTTTTTCCTCACATCAATAATCCTTACCTCAAGCCTTCCTGGACGGCACGCGTTCTTCTTTCGATTTGTGCGTCATCTGCTTGATCCTATCAGACACAGGTGCTTTGTCGACTGCTAAAATTTAAAGCAGCAACAATGCAGCTTGAGGCACATTCCTAAATAATGGTGTATGAAGTTCCTGAGTGATGTATCGTACAACTTCGAACACACTACATTTGCTCTAACAGTGCATCACATTGTAATGGGATTAGGCCGCTGGGTTAACTGTTTTTCACGAAAGTGTAACGCAGGTCTGCTGAAGCGGCTGCATTTTTGTGCTAAAAGTTATATTTATCGTGCTCGTACCGCGCATGAGCACAATAATGGCGATAGTGTGTGTTTTCTGTTACGAGACTTCACCTGGCCAGTAGGAAACATTCGACTGAGAGCATGTTATGCAATACTGTACAATTCCTTGCCGACATGTCACGACCACAACGAAGGCGCGGATCGTGTACCCCGGCTGCTTTTTGCAGCGAAAGTGATTGTTGTAACTACATCACTCAGCATCAAACTTGCAAACTAAACAGTTTTTACCTACGCTGCTAAGCTTCGGAAGTGCAACCAAATCAAGAGGACCGAAAAAGTAACGCGTGTTAATCGTGTAATCTGTGGCCACACAGGGCATATTTCGTTGTACTTACACCACTATCCGGGAATTTGTACAGGGAACGAAAGCACGCGAGTACCACCGGTCACATTCGACCGGGAGCAACACTTTCTGTTCTGGTTGATTGCCTTGTTCAGCACCCGCAACGGCCACCGTCGCGACCAAAAGTGCCCATATGACAGCGCCTGAGATGTGATATTGCGCCTGATAGAAGGTATAGAGAATAATGCCTTGAACTCATATAAGACCGCAGCATGAATGCCTCTGGAATACTGCACGCGATGAAATACATTGAAAGTCAATGGATGAAAACAATTTTAGACGTTTTCAACACACTTTTTCTCAATAGCGGAGAACTACAGTGAAAAGATAGCATGACAATCTATCTGATTTCGCATTTTGAGGACAGCATTTGCAAAAAAACGTAAAGCAGGAAAATAGGCATTTATTACAAATTCAAAGGTGTCTCTCATTAATGCGCTGATGATCACGCAACATAATTTCGGAAATGTAGATATGTGCACAGTCCTGACTGGAATGCTTCTCTTATTGCGATAACAATCATATGGACACTCTCGCTGGGTTATTGCCGTCGGCATCGACGTCATATTTCGTATAAAGGGGAAATGAATACCATCGCCCCGCACATAGTGTGTTGTACCCACGAATAAAAGCTTGCGAGTGCTAGCGACGAATGACTGAGATGAAACGAGCCGGTCATGTCCGTCGCACGGAGGTTGCATGCGATAACATCATCCCGCGTGCGAAGCCGCCCGTGGATTGCTACTCAAGCTGAGTGGAAACACCCCGCTTGACTAAAGACAGGCTAAGGAGCGTGAAGGGATGCCGGGGAAGGGAGGGAAGGGGGCGCTGCGTAGTTTGAGCAGCAACTGCGAACTTATAGCATAATGGCGTGTTCGCGGGCACTGGCGCGCGCGCTTTCTCCGCGGTCATCAAGAAATGGCTCTTATACCCTTCTACTAGGAGGGTACGTGACGTACATCTACCTCCACAGCCAACAAAGTCCCTACTGCCGGTTTCGTCGACTCTCCGACAAGGCACAGGAAAGACACTCGGGACAGGTTGCCAACTAACAAAGCTTTTATCAACCCACGATGCAGCAAAGTGCGGCAATTACGGGATTGCTGCCTCTACAGGGTAACTCCGCCACACTTGCCGGTGGCCCAACAGCTATCACACAAAGGGAGCAGTCGAACGCACAACAAGAAGCCGCCTGCTAAGGCAGCGCGTGAACCTCTCGTCATAAGCACTCACCAGCGGCGACCAAGCGCCAGGTAGAAGCGACCTCAGTAGAACAGTGGGGCCCCGAAGCTGTTACTGCCGGGCAATGAGGGCAGGCGTGGCACTGTGACGTATGCTAGCGCGATGTGCGACGGCAGGCTCGTTACCGGTGAGAGGTCTTGGGCGGGGAACAAGGCTTAATGCCGTGCACGTGGCCGCCATGTTGCCCTTTCACGGCGGTTCTCGACGATCGAGCCGCGCGAGGCCAGCAGAACGCACCAGCTGAGGAACGAGGCGCAAAAGGGGCGGCGCTCTCGATTCCAGCATTTCTCGCCGCTTCGCGTTGAGATGACATACTGCAGAAAAAATCCTTAATCTGGAGCGACCGTATTCTCTCATAGACGGCGGTGAACGTAAACACTGTTATGGGTAAATGTAAACAGTTTACAGTGCTAATGCGAAGGATTTTGCGGGCGGTCAATCACACACAGGCGCGCAAAACAGTGGGCAGCACCTTCGTGTTCTGGGACACCGTTAAGGTGTCTATTGGACGGCACTCAGCGACCATGCGCAATGGCGACAGTCAAGGCAAAAGCACAAGCTCTCAGCACGAGCGGCGTCCTTTCAGTAGAAGCCAAAGAGGACGACCCACTATGAGGCGCTGAGAGCGCAACCCATTAATCGGTTCCAAGGCCTCGCTACAATTACCCCGGGTACGAAAGGGAGCCGCCCGGCGGCCGGCAGCTTGTTACTATGAGCGGGTCATAGTAGGCCTTGATACGGTCCACGTTGACAATGCCGCGCCCTCGACGGCGCATGTCTGAAAATGGTTCGACGCGTTCGGTCAGGTAGTTTACATGCGATGTGCGTTTGACGACATGGTAGGGGCCTTCGTATTTCGGCACTGGTTTTCAAGAGAGGCCAGTTGCAGTGGTAGGGACCGAGAGCCATACGAGCGCTCCAGGGAGGAACGTGGGCTCGGAAGTAGTGGTGCCACCGCGAAGGCTCTTCTGCCGCTCTTGTTCGTGAGTTGTAAAGGTCTTTGCAAGCTCGCGACACTCTTCAGCAAGCCTGACTGTGTCAGAAATAGGCGCACACTCAGATGGATCCGTCTTGTACGTAAGTATCGTGTCGATGGTTGCGACAGGTGCCTTCCTTACAAGAGGAAGAAGGGTGGAAAACCAGTAGTGCTCTGAGGGGCGGTATTATAGGCGTAGGTGACGAAGGGCAGAATGGCATCCCAATTTGTGTGATCGGCGGCGATGTACTTTGAGAGCATCTCGCCGAGTGGGCGGTTACAGCTTTCGGTTAAGCCATTCGTCTGCGGATGGTAAGCAGTAGTTTTGCGGCGAACAGCATGGCGCTCTTTGAGAATGGCTTCGCCGACTTCCGATAAGAAAACACGGCCTCGATCGCTAAGTAGCTCCTGGGGTTAAACGTGACGCAGCATGAATCAGCGTAGCAGGAAGGAGGCAACATCGCTCGCTGTAGCCGCTGGGAGCGCAGCGGTTTCGGCGTATCGCGTTAGATGGTCAACAGCGGCGATGGCCCAGCGGTTACCAGCCGACGTCAGAGGAAGTGGTCCATACAAATCAATGCCCACGTGCCCAAACGAAGGATTAGGGGCAAGGTAATGGTTACAGACCAGCTGATCACACGTGCGTTGAAGGTTTTCGGGCGTTGGCAATAGAAGCAGGAGCGATCTTCTGCACGTAGCGGTACATCCCTCGCCAGAAGTATATTTGTCGAATGCAGTGGTCCGTTTTGGATACCTCAGAGTGGATACCTTTCATATTTCAGAACGCAAACTGCGGGGTATCACAAGTAACCACTGGCGGCCGTCAGCGTTTTAATTGCTACGGTGCAATAGGTCGCCACGAAGGGCGAAATGGTGGGCTTGTAGACGCAACGCGCGAGTGATTGTTGTTGCCGACGGATCAGTTAGCATGTCAATCAGCAAGGCGATCCATTTATCCTGGCGCTGTTCGGTAGCGATGGTGTGAACGTTGATGGAAGAAACTGCAATGTTAGATACTGAGCAGGGGCCACTGTTGTCAAGCAAGGGGTAGAGTTACTGTATATGCTACCTTTAGGTAGCAGAGTTGCGCATCTGTGTTCCAACGCCGCTAGCAACCATGCATTGCGGAGAAGCTGCCGCTTGGGCCAATTTTTTTTTATTTCTCGACGCTGCCGCTGCAGCGAACTGAATTAACACTAGCCATCGACAGCCAACGTTTATCGCCGGTCTTCTACACGTGTGCCAGGCAGGTTAATCGGCGACACGGTAGGCATGTCGCCTGCAAAAACGAAGTGCGACTTCACCGCATAGCTGTGGTTGCTAGCCGGACCTATGCGCTACTCTGCTACATAAAGGTAGGATATACAGTGACTCCAGCAAGGGGGAGCGCGAGAGGGCGTAGGCGTCAGTATGCTGGAGTTCGTTTCGGCACAGCACGCGGATGTCGTAGTCTTGCAGGCGAAGAGCGCAGCGGGCTAGACGGCCTGAGGGATCCTTCAATGACGACAGCCACCATAGTGCATGACGGTGAGCGACATCGAATTGGCGACCATACAAATAAGGTCGGAAGTTTGTAAGGGCCCAGATGATCGCCAGGCATTCTCTTTCCGTGACGGTGTAATTCGTTTCGGCTCTAGTACGCGTACGACTTGCGTATGCTACGACATATTCGGGGAAACCTGGTTTGCGCTGCGCAAGAACAGCGCCAAGGCCTATACTGCTGGCATCCGTGTGTACCTCCGTTGAGGCCGTAGGGTCGTACTGGCGTAGTATGGGAGGAGACGTCAACAAACGACGGAGCTTTGCGAACGCGTCGTCGCACAAGACCACGAATTTAGGGGCCCATTACTTCCAAGGAGCTTCGTCAGCGGTGATATGATGGCGGAAAAGTTGCGTATGAAGAGTAGAAAGCATGAGCACAGTCCTACAAAACTGCGCAGTTCTTTGACGGACGTAGGTTCGGGAAATTCGGCCGCGGCTCGAAGCTTGGTTGGATCGGGAAGGATTCCGTCCTTCAACACAATGTAACCTAGGATTGTCAGCTGCCGTGTTACAAATCGGCACTTCTTCAGATTCAATTGGAGGCCGGCGTTGCTCAAACGCGTCAAAACATGCCGCAGACGCTGGAGATGCATGGAGAAGTCCGTAGCAAAAACGACGACGTCGTCCCGGTAACAAAAGGACGTGTGCCATTCCAAGTTACGCAAAACGGGAAGCGAACGGGAAGGGAAGCGAAAGAGTGTTGAATGACGATGGTAAGGTAGGGAGATGAGAATATAGTTCGTGACGCTGGCGCAAATCTAAAGACGTGCATCCAGTCCAGTGGCTTGTAAGAAGGCTAGGACTGCTCCTATAACCACACTTGTGCTGCTGACGTCAGGCCAAGGACCTAACACAACCTCATCGGTTAATGGCCTACTGCGATATTGTCCAATCGATGAGATCACTTTCTGTCGTTCTCGTGCGTACACAGGACAGGCGCAAAATATATGATCAAGTGTCTCTGGTAACTGACAATGACCACAATCGGGACCTGTGTCACTGCAGCCGATCAAGTGGGCATAGCGTCTTGTGAATGCGACACCAAGACAAATGCGGTGAATCATGCATGTCATCTTTCGCTTCAGGCTGTGAGGCATACGAAACTTCATTTCTGGGTCCCGTTTATGAAGCCGCTTGTGCCGGCGTTCTGGTTTGTTCCAGTGCTCCAAAGTGGAGGTGCGCATTACTTGCCGAAGTAAGGCGTTAGTGTCTGTTCGCGAAAACGCAATGCACACTTCCGGGGCATTATGTAAAGCTGTTTTAGCTTCGGCGTCAGCCTTTTCATTCCCCATCACGCCACAGTGGGCAAGTATCCCCTGGAATGCTACATGATGTCCATTTTCCAAAGCATTGCCAAGAAGCTCAGCAATTTCTGTCGATAAAGTATTATACGGGCCTTGTCTCATGATGCAATCGATGGTTTGGAGAGCAGCTTTGGCATCACAGAATATCGTCCATCTTCGAGCGGGCTCTGCGGAAATGAATCGTATTGCTTCCCGAATAGTCACAAGTTCCGCAGCAGTTGAAGTGGTCTTGTGATCCAACTTGAAACTTCTAGCGACGGTCATTTGCGGAATGACAAAGGCTGCGGCGGAAGCACGTGAGGTGGTAGATCCATCAGTGTGTACGTGTGCCGCACCGCCATACATTGTATAAATGTGCAGCAGGGTAAGTTGTTCTAGGCCGATAGATCGTACCACGGACTTCTTCGTAATCCCAGGTATCTGAAGCCTAACAAGCGGTCTAGGCAGAACCCACGGAGGTGTCACAGGAATAGATGTTGGAGAGAATCTCGATGGCATAATGTTGTCGTGCCGCGATAGAGCTCTTGAGTAACAGCAGTCTGGGTGAGTAGCGCTGATAGGGGGGGGGGGCTGCTGTGTCGGTTCAGCAAGCGAAGATGGACTCGAAGGGGCTTGCAGAGCCTTTATACACCCATGGGACAAGCCCGAGCTTCGGCGATAGTTCCATTGGTTGATGTGCAGCGTGGCAGGCCCAAGCATGTGCGCATACCTTGAGCTTGGATGCTTTCTAGCGTGCGCACACAACTAGGTTTCATGTTTGAGAGCACGGGCATGCTGTATCGTAAGTATCCTACGAACAAAGATTGGTACAGTTGTAGGAGAGCAGCCTCCGACGGACCCCATCTTGCTCCTGCCATGAACCGAAGAACGTGGACAAAACTTTTCTGCTTTGTCTTCATAGCAGCGACGTGTTTAGACCACGATAGATTCAGGTCGATGATGACACCAAGGAATTTGTGTTGCGCTACCTAGGAATCTCGGTCCCATTAGCGATTATTGGGTATGTCGTCATTTGTTTGCGCGTAAATGCTAGCAGTGCGCATTTTTCAATTGAGAGTGCGAGACATTGACGTCGTAGGTACCTTGCTGTGATGTTCACTGCACGTTGCAGTCGGGCACGCAATTGAGGACGTGTAGCTCGAGACGCCCATATGCAGATGTCGTCAGCATATGTGCTAATCTTCACCGTGTCAGGAAGTTCAGCACCAAGTCCAATCAACGTGGTGTTGAAGAGGGTCGGACTGAGAACACCCCCTTGGGGAACTCCGCGGAGAATATTATAACGATCGGTATCTCCATCGCTTGTAGACATACACGGTACGGCCACTAAGGTAACTCACGATCCATGCATACAGTCGGCCGCCGATGTCTAAATCCTCTAGCGCATCAAGGATGGCATAATGCAAGACATTGTCGTAGGCGCCCTTTATATCAAGCAAAACTGCGGCCACTAATCTGCGTCGACATCTTTCCTGTTCAACATCGGAGACCAAGTTGATGACACCATCAATGGCGGATCGGCCTCTCCTAAAGCCATTCATGAATACAGGAAAGCAATTATTGCTCTCTAAGAGCCACTCTAACCTCGAAAAGACCATCCTTTCCATCACTTTGCCAACGCAACTGGCTAAGGCGATCGGCCGGTAGGACGAAAGTTCGTTAGGGCACTTCCCCGGTTTAAGCAGCGCAACTATGCGACTGCACTTCCACATCTCTGGAACATTTCCCGACTCCCACGAGGTGTTGTAGTAGGACAACAGGATCTGTCGTGATTCTGTATCAAGATGGCGGAGCGCAGCGTACGTGATTCCGTCCGGCCCTGGAGCCGATGTGCGTCGGGAAAGTGAGATTGCAGCTTCCAGTTCTTGCATTGTAAAAGGTACATCAAGGCGCTCATCAAAACACGGGGGGGGGCGTGGTGGTAAGAGTTTGAACCTCCAATTCGATCCGACCCTGATGCACAGCAACGGCACGGAATGGCTGAGTGGAAATGACTGCAGACTTCGTACTTTACGCCAGATCTTAGAGAGAGGCTGTCTTGGGTCCAGAGATCCGCAGAATGTCCTCCATCGCTGCCTGTCAAGCTTGTCGAGGTGCTGAAGAACGTGTCGTTGAGCTTGACGACAGGCTGAGAGGTCTGACGGCGATCTTGGTCTTCTGTATCGCCGTTCTGCGCGGAGGCGGATAGCACGAAGGGCCTCGTATTGTACATCGATAGCTTATCGCTGCACCGGTATGTTAACATGTCTTGTTGTGTCACACAGGGAAGAAGCAATAATCTCTTCAACTTCGGATGGTATAGTTGTGCGCTGACAGCCGGTTTTCACAGATGTCCTGTATAAACTCCAGTCTGTTTGATGACTACACCGTAAGTCGAAGCGGCGGAACCACCTAAACTGAACGTAGGTTGGAAGGTGGTCACTACCATGAGTCTGTATATCCGTGAACCAAGATGCAGAAGACAGGAGACTCCTGGACAAACGTAAGGTCGAGACAGCTGCTGTAAGAAGTTCCTCGAATGAATGTAGGTGATCCTTCGTTGAGCACCCTTAGTCCGAAATTACACACGAAATCCGATAAATCTCTGCCACGACCATTCATTACCGTGCTACCCCAGAGGGGATGATGGGCGTTAAAGTCACCAATCACAATGTGTGGGCCTTGTGCAGTATGAAGCATGAACCGAAGATGGGAGCAGTCGATCTTCGCACTTGGATGGATGTATCCTCCAACTACTGAGAGTCTGCGCCTTTTATGTTTTAAAGTCAAGCATACGTAATCGTTCGTAGTGTGAGGCTTGATGTCGTGTCTTACGTACGTCAGATCGCGGCGTATACAAACTAATACTTTGCTTGCACGTTGATCACTGCGAGACCAAAGCTGGACCTACCCAGATAGACGAAATGTAGAATCGATGTTTGGTTCGCAGATTACAATCACTGGAAACTGGTACTTCAACACCCGCTGTCTAAAGTCAGACAAACGGCCACGTAAACCACGAGCATTCCATTGCATAACAAACGTTTGACGCATGCGCTCTTCGAACACCGATGCCATATACACTTACTGTAGAACCACCAGAAGTGGCTCCAGCACCTCAAGTACCTGTACAGCAGCCTTAGCAGCCGGAGTGTTTAGACGGCCAAGGATCTTTTGCATTGAACCCATCGAAATTTTAAGCATACTCTTGACGTCAGTGTTATCCATCCTGTCTCTATCCTCACTGTGTTCATCAGCATTATTCGCAATGACCACGAACTATAGGTGGCGCGCCGTGCTTTTCAAGATGGCGCCAGGAGGAGGGTCAACCCGTTTGTTAGCATAGGAACAGATAGTACGTGCAGACGTACGGCCCGTGCCACTTTCACCGGATGAAGTCATGAGCTGTGCTGAATTGGATATGAGACTAAACTACTTTCCCAAATCATGGAAAGTGCTAAGTACTCGCCACCTAATTATTTGCTGTGGTGTGAAATGTTATATTTCAGCTCCGTTACCGTGCATAACGATGCTTTGCGAAATCCTGTGCGTGCTACATAAAACTGCATGAACTAAAATTGACGTATGAGCAGAACGGCACTCCGAGGTAGTACGTACCGAGCCAACGTTTATAGATACGTTTTACCGAGCCTGCCTTACGGATTTACCGCAATAGTAGGCCGCCAGCAAGTAGCGCCATCGCTGCTGCACGGGACCGCACGTTTAACGTGGTGATGGTTTGCAAACATAATACGCCGTCGTCATTACTTGTGCAGTCGGGAACGCGGAGTTACGTCTTCAACGGAACACAAGCATTTAACTTCCCATTCAGTAGCGCTTGTGCCACAGCCATGCTGAAACTCTAGCCGTGTGCAATTCACTTCACTCGCATGTTGCAGGCTCGATCAGCACGATCGAAACACGAATATCGAAAAGAATGCACGCGTATCCTTTTCGCAACGTCGAAGAAGTTAGCCGAGAGGCGTGGATTGTAGCCGTGACTGCACGTTCCAACGCTCTAACCATTTCGCTTCTCTGGTCGAGCTCGAGCGTGTTGGCGGCATGCGGCGCTCCATAATATCCACAATAATTGATACATGCAATGCACAAGAGGAACTATGGTTTTATTTTGATCTCGCTCAAGGATATTATACATTAAATACAATCAAAGTGACTTACGAGCGTGAAAGAACATTAACGCACGAGGGGACGTGAAGTGCAACTCGCTCCTCGTGAGTTAGCAGCTGATCGTTCAGCGTCGCTGTCACTCTCGGTGCCTTCACAGTCTTCTACGTCCAGTGAAAAATCCTCGTCGTCAAGATGGTTTCTTTCAACATCACTGCTGAAAGCAATCTGAAGAATATCCTCCGCCGAACAACTTCGACCACTCCGCAACACCACGTTTACAATTACAGAGACGTCTAGACGCGGAGAACATTTCGCCGATTTCGCTCTTAGATCGGTCAACGAGCAAATCGCTTGCAGTGTGCTGCCACCTATCAACAAACGTACAAAAACAAGCGGCGCAGCGCTGGCTATGAAACAACACACTGGCGAAGGACGGCGTGGAAAGCGTTCGCTCCACAAAAGGCGTGGAGCAGACTCGTCCCCGAATGATTGAAACGTCGCTCGCACGATTAGTAACAGCGCTTTGCTGACAAAGGATATAGGCATATCTTAATGTATCAACAACTTGAGATCGCTCAGTTTTACAAGAGCACATCGCGAGCCGGCGCGACCTCCCGCGTACAGTGTTATGGGATTCATGCACTACAAGAAACACTGAACAATGCTATATACAAGTAAAACAGGGTGAGCTTCAACTGAATATGTCAGACGATAACATTTAACTAACCTATGCGTGGCTACAGAAAGCCTCGCGAAGCTGATAGTATGCGTACGCTGTGGGCTAGCATTGAAAGCGCGAGTCGCCACGTATTTTCACGAAAACTTCGCGCCTCGCAAGAACGAATCAGATTTCTCATGTCACGGAGGGCCCGGTTTGTTCATTGATGCAGGGATCATGCCAAATCGTAGTGTTCCTTCCTTGCCAACGCGTTAACACTGAAGTTAGCACAGCCGAACAAGGGAGCGACTGCGTAGTGCTGCCATTTTGTCGTCTACTAACCCTCCTCGAGAGGACGCTCCTGAATTCCGCTTGGCGGCGCGACAGTCTATGGGCATTGCGAATACGGTGAAGGCGTGCACGTGGGTCTTGATGGTAAAGAAGGCCATTGTATCTCCGAAGTATTAGGGGCCAATGAGCGGTTGCCTTGTACATTTGTCGACTGTAAAGGCACTGAAACACATCCGTCTTCATGAAGACTGGACCTGCGGTGTTCTTTCTTCGACTTGATGAGCACTGTTGCCACGTTTGCATCGGTGTCGTGAACGACGTCTACTGCGCCGGACAGCTCTTGCAGCTTCTCTGTGCGTGGAGTGATCTCTAACCATCTTCTTCATGATAGTTATTTGGTTCCTCATTTTAGGACATTCCTTTGAGGTTGCGTCGTGGGCGCCCGAGCAGTTTGGACACTTTGCAGCGGCGTTGCAGTTGCGATCAGCATGAAGTCCACCACATCGTTTGTATGTTACCACGCCCTTGCAAACAGCACTCGCATGCCTGAATTTCATGCATTTATGACACTGTGGAGGTCTCGGCACGTACAGGCGTTTCGGATGCCTCACATATCCAACCTTGACGTGTGTAGGCAACGACTCTGATTGGAACACTACTTTCACACATCGCGACCTTCCAAAGCGGTGAAAACCAAGTACAGGAGCCGAAGAAGAAAGCAGTTTCTCAAGACTTGAGTCTGTAATCTCTTCGTCCACATCATAGATGACGCCTGTTGTTTCCTTGTCGTAACCGGAAAATGCGCGAAATGAAATGTTTACCAACTGAACAATAGCCTTTAAAGTATTCAGTATAGTCTTTGAATTAACGTCGACGGACAGGATGTTCTTGCGGGTATTTATGCGTATTTCCTCGACTTGGCCAGGGGCGATGCGTTCGAAATACTCCGACAAGCTTTGCCTTTTGAGAGAGTTCCGGATGTCTGTCGTCGTTGTCGGCACGTACGAGATCGTGAAGGACCGCATGCTACTCGCCTTTTTTGGTGCCTGTCGACCAGTCGGCGACGTCCTTCTCATCTTTCTCTTCAGACGGCGGCTTGACACAACGGTGAAATAACTATCCGAGGCCATGTCTTCGGTGGAAGAGCCATCAGAAGCGTCAATCTGAACCTCGTTGGGGCCGAAGCGGGCACTCACGTCAGGCGCTCCCTGATGAGACCGTCCAAGGCCGCCCCAGAGCTGGGCGGAGTTTTGGTCCCACATTTTAAGGGACCACGTCCACCAGTGTTCTTGTCTCTGATTGCAGCAATCACAGAGAAAATCAAGAAGACTCGGTCAGATCAAAGGTGAAGCTGTTCTCTGCGATCACTTCTTCTTCCTCCCTCTTCTCAGTGATGGAGGGACCAAATACATCAGCGGGTGATGAATCAGACGTGGAAACAGAACTGGTACGGGAACTGGTACAGTGTGAGTCATCTGGTGCGTCCAGAACTTGTACGTCTTCTAGGGGCTCCGCTCTGCCGAGACATTCCCCTCGCACCAAAGTAACAACGTACGGGGATGTGTTCGTAACAAAAGTAGCGGTGCTGCTCTGAGTGACTTGCACGGTCGCGAAAGGTACTGTAACCATTTCCTAGAGCCAACGCGGTCAGGTGGCGAAAGGAGTGCAATGGTGTCGAAGAGACCGGCGCACTAGACTGACACAGCCGTTGACGAGTGTGGAGGCACTGTGGTATCGTCTTTGACAAGGATCTTGCTCAATGCCGATGGGCTGTCTGCCGGCGTCAAATGTGAGAACGGTGAGAGTTCGATTGCGGCTGGTACACAGTGAATTACGGCGTCGTGGTGGGAGAGAAAATCCGATCCCAGGATCACGTCCTGAGAGCATGCAGCAATTATGGTCAAATCGACGTCGTGTAGAACGTCCTGAATGACGACGCGAGCTGTGCATACTGCTATGGCTTAATACTCTGGGAGCTGGCGGTACGGAGGGACATCCCAGAAAGTGGCGTCGTCACGTTTCGGCGTAAGCGCCTAAGTTTTGCGTCCATAACGGATACGGCGGCTCCAGTGTCGATAAGGGCAGAGGCATGAACACCATCCACAAGAACGTCTATGACCTTCGATGGACTTCGCTGAGGGCTTTCACAGTTCGACAGCGTCGCACCCAACCCTTGCCTCGTGGACTGCGACGACAAGTTTTCCTGCTCTCGTTCGACAGAACGGGGCCTCATGGGTGACAGTGAGCGCCGTCGTGGAGACGGAGAGCGGCGAGTAGATGGAGCTTGGCGTGACGTCCGTGACATAGGCGGAGGTGGTTCGTAGAATGCACGGCTGCAGTGGCTGTGATGGGTGACGCGACTCGAGGCGGCTGCATGCGATGGCAGTAACGTGCCACGTGACCGGCATAACCGCATGCAAAGCAGATGGGCCGGTTGACGGGTGTGCGCCATCGGTTCGCCGGGCCAGGTCCCACCCATGTCGCAGGATGCGATTGAAGGGGCGGCTGCTGAAATGACTCCATGATGGACTGCAGTCGGTGCCCAAAGATGACGGCAGCATACGTAACCGGCACGCTGGCTTCTAAGGACTGAGGTCTAGGGGCGGCTTTGGCGTAACTCAGTGTAGGAGCCGCAGTGATTCCTTGGGGTGTCCTGGCGACAACTTGAGCGTAACTCTGTGGCGCAAGGGCTGAAGGTTGCTGGTGGTAGTCAGGCATGACCTCCGCAATTCCGTGCTAATGAGTCGCTCGGTGGGGGAAAGAAAGAAGGGTGATCGACGACTGTTGAACGCACGGCGGGTGGGCAAAGGTCAGCAGAGAGAAATGGCGTGCTATTTCCTCACGCAAAAATGATTTCACTTCTGCCAGCAACGCGGCCTGGCCAGATATCGCCGCCAAGCCAGCAAGCTCTGCGCGCGTGATGGAGAGCGACGGGTCATCGAACGCTGCCGGTGGAGCTCTTCGTAACTCTTGCACAGCGTTATGACCTCGGCCACGGCGTCAGGGTTTTTGGCGAGCAGCATGGTGAAAGCATCATCGTCAATGTTTTTCATTACGTTCCGTATCTTGTCAGACGCAGACATGATGCCGTTGTTTTTCTTACACAAGCCGATGACGTCTACGATATAACTTGTGAAAGATTCACCACCCTGCTGAGCTCGTTCGCCTAAGCGCTGTTATGCTTCCAGCTTACGAACTGCAGGGCGGCCAAAAACGTTGATGACGGCGGTCTTGAAAACGGACCCACTCACAAAATCTGACGCGTGGTTGTACCACAAGCTTGCTATTCCCACGAGGTACAATACCAAGTCGCTCAACTTCCCTGCTTCGTCCCATTTCCTGGGTACGTCCACGCACTGGTAAGGTGCGAGACAGTCCTCCACGTCGGTGCCATCGACGCCAGTGAAGATGGGAGGATTGCGGATGCGTGGGACACCGGGACATGTGGTGGGTGTGGGAGGAGGCGTTTGCTGAGCGGAGTCTTGAGGCATGGTAGATGGCAGGGTACGGGAACGAAGCTCCAGGGACATCGAATGGGAGCACAGCACTCTCCACCAATTTGTTAAGGTGTTTATTGGACGGCACTCAGCGACAATGCGCAATGGCGACAGTCAAAGCAAGAGCACGGGTTCTCAGCGCGAGCGGCGTCCGTTCAGGAGAAGCCAAAGAGGACGACCCACAAGAAGGCGCTGAGAGCGCAACCCATTAATCAGTTCCAAAGCTTCGCTACAGATACGAACACAATGACAGCCGTCGGTGGTCCTCAGGCGGTAAACATGGTCTGTCTGAGCCATGCGACAGGCAGATGCCGTGTTGCAGTTTGCCGCTCCGGAAAAGGCCGTACGCGAGTAAAAACCGTAGAACGCTCTCAGTACATCATATGTAGCACAATTGCGCACTTCTACTGATTCCAATGAGTACGGGTGAGACTGGCGCGAAGGTACGTGCGAATAAAAGTACGAAAAAGCTTCTACTGCAAGAAAAGTAAATTTTACACGAGAATCGGCTCGACGGCTCCCAGCGAAGCGGCGTCTCGCTTCTCGGCAGCAAAAGACGCCATCTTGCGTTTTAAAGCCACACATTTACTGGCGTAGGTTGGCGTAGGCGCGCACCGGTAATCGTCCTCAAACGCAGTATCCGGAAAACACGTGGCATCTCCCACCGGAACTGACGCCGGTGCCAACAACTCCCGCAGCAACAACTTGCGACCGCGAAGTATGAGAAAAAATTCCAACAGCAGAAAGAGAAGTCGCGACAAGTTCCAGCTGAAACCGCTCGTGCACCGCTGCTAGTTAGAGGTGGGCGGAGAAATGTGTGGTGCCGAGTTCTAACACGCCGGCGTGGTGATTGTGCGTACGTCTCAGATGCAGACAGCGAGGTTCAAGTCTTCGTGGTAGGCAAATTCAATGAGAACGCGTATCCTGGCATTGCTTTATTCGTCTTTGTGTGGTACGTTTCCTCTGCGCTTGGGGAGCAATCGACGGCAGGCTTCGCATGCGGGATGATGTTATCGCATGCGACCTCCGTGCTACCGACACGCCCGGCTCGTTTCTTCTCTGTTTCAGCCGCATTTGTCGTTAGCGCTCGCCATGTTTTACTTGCGTGTAGAACACACGTAATTGGCAGGGTGATGTTATTGATTTCCCTTTTATACGGAATAGGACGGTGATACCGACGACAAAAACCCATCGAGAGTGTCCATATGATTGTTATCGCAATAAAAAATAAAGCATTCCAACAGGACCCCGCACATATCTACATTTCAAAAATTATGTTGCGTGATCATCAGCGCATTACACAGAGACACCTATGAATTTGTTATAAATCCCTATTTTCCTGCTTTGTGTGTTTTTTTGTATTATCCAACTGCAGTTCATCGCATTATTCTCTATGCTTTCTATAAAGCGCAATACGTCTCATGCGCTGTCATATGATCACTTTTGGTCGCGACGGTGGCCGTTGCGGGTGCTGAACAAGGCAGTCAACGAAAACAGAAAGTGTTTCTCCGGGTCGAACGTGACCGGTGGTACTCGCGTACTATCATTCCCTGCACAAATTCCTGGATACTGGTCTAAGCACAACAAAATATGCCTTGTGTGGCCACAGATTACATGAGTTACACGCGTTACTTTTCCGGTTCTCATTGATTTGGCTCCACTTCCGATGCTTAGCAGTGTAATTAAAAAGTGTTTAGTTTACAAGTTTAGTGCTGAGTGATGTAGTTACAACGATCACTTTCGCTGCAATAAGCAGCCGGGGTACACGATCCGCGCCTTCGTTGTGGTCGTGACATGGCGGTAAGGAGTTGTACAGGAATGCATTACATTATCTCGGTTGAAGTGTTTCCTACTGGCCAGGTGAAGCCTCATAACCAAAAACACATACAATCGCCAATATTGTGCCCATGCCTGGTACCAACGCGATAAATATTACTTTATCACGATAACGCAGCCGTTTGAGTACACCACCGTTACACTTTCGCGAAAAACATTTAACCCATCGGCCTAATCCTATTACAACATGATGCACTGATAGTGCAAATGTAATGGGTTCGAACTCGCACAATACATCCCTCACGAACTCAATCCACCATTATTTAGGAACGTGCCTCAAGTTTCGTTGTTGTTGCTTTAAATTTAAGCAGTCGCCAAAGCACCTGCGTTTGATCGCATAAAGCAGATGAGGTACATATCGAAAGAAGAACGCGTGGCGTCCAGGAACGCTTGTGGTAAGGATTCTTGATTTGAGGTAAAAAAAAGAAAGTTGGACGCTTCATCTTCCTTTCAAGAATAGAATGCGACAGCGTAATCGGTTCCCGTGCGCATCGCCTTCACAATTGCTAACCTCGGTGGACACCTCCACCGTCCCGCAAGGAAAAGTGGTGGTCTTATAATACCTACTGCAAGTTCAGCTGCGAAATTCCCACTACGCAATAATTCTTCCTTTTGCGAAGTGGCGAAGTACCCACAGCGCGTTCGTAAGGCAACACGTCAACATACGCGCCTGCGTACTTCGCTGATGCTTTTCCTGATGATGATAAAATATGTCTGAGCGATTGCAATGGCCCGGCTTATAAAACCCTAATTGTTTTATGCAATCCACAAGTCTTCACGCATGGCGTCATTCTACGCTTCTGCCCCGCAACATTACATGAGTTAAGGAGACCGCTCGCATTACATGATATTCGCATAGGATTTTTTTTTTTCGGATGCAGTTCCAAGCAATGGCGTGGCTCTCTGTTAGAACACCTGCTTGCCACGCAAAATGCCTTAGTTCTATTCTCACTCGATCCAAAGGCATTTTTAATGTTTATTTATTAGCATCTATGTGGAATTCTCGAGAATCGACAACGCTGATTTTTCGCTGAAAACAAAAAGGACGATGCCGACAGTGGAAATTCTGCGAAACGAGCTCTTTAACGCTCTCGCTTTAAAATTTAGCCCTTCCAACAGTCCGTAAAGAGGAAAGACGAGCCACTATGAGGACGGCCAGGCATGGCGCGTGCGTTTGGCTTCACTTGCCCGATCGTCGTCGGTGGCATTGCCTGTACGGCGACGCGCACGCTCGCGCTTCCGAGCGCACAGACGTTCCTCGTAGTGTCTGTACTCCTCTGTGGAACGCACGACAGGCGTACGACCTATGGCGAGTCCAAAGAACAACTAAACACATAGATATACAACGTACAAACGCGATAAGTGGAAGAGATGTATTGGTAGAAGAATGTGACGTCTTGTTAAAGACGGTACGTCAATCGCTGCGCGCCTAATAGCGTATACGCGCTCACGTGGCTACCAGCGTGAGCTAGGCCATGTAATGAATAAGCAAAAGCAAAGGTCATGTGAAAAGCGCGGTGTATTGCACTTTTTTCAATCCTAAGTTTCAATCATTTGTTTCAATACAATGCCGCGATATGATGCGACATGTCTGTCTGCATAAGGATACCTCGAAGTCAGCAGGGCGGTAACATCCTTTGTCTAGGGTGCCATATTGAGCGGAAGTCGTTGACACAGACGCCGCCTCTTCTTAAAGTGACAAACATGATGATACAGGCGTGCGAAACTACAAAAATAAGATGAACTCAGACACCACATTCATGGCCTCTGCCATTGTGCGCGCCTGCGTGTTCCGGCACAACATGGCGGTTCTGTCGGAGTTGTCACCACCCTAAATGCTGCCTACATGAGTGTTCCTTGATTTTAGCACGCACAAGACGGCTTCGCTGTAAAAAAATAGCAACGCCGGGAATTTATTTGTGTTTTCTTTTATTGTAGCTCCTTAACCGTCCGACCTAATGCACGAAGTTGTTTTCATCAACTAAGGGGTATTTTGCACATTGTCGAGCTGTTTGCTGGTCATGAAAAATAAACCGCGCATTTTACGCTCCTTGTACCCAGCTCGTAATGGCTGGAAACGAACAGCCAGATGAAAGTTCTCGTCATGAGAGAATTGAGGAGCTTTTTTCTGAATTACGATCCCGCCTGTGGTTGCAGTTGCAGGCAACATTGTCAATTTTTCTTTCAACAGGATAGCTAGATTATCAAGCCCACCATTGGCTTGCAATGTGTGTAGTTAATCCTGCCGCCATTCTATAACAAGTACCGTGATTCTAACCATACGAGACACGCTGCAGCACCGAAAGTATCTGTTTCCCATCGCAGGTCATTGTGCCGCACAGCTGGCAAGAGCGGCGGCAGACAAAAAATTGAGCTAACTAGAGCAAAGCCGACGAAAAATATAAACAAGATCATTTCGTTAGCAGGCTTATCGCGCTAGGTGGGAGCATCGGTTAGCCGGGCCTCCTTTGTGAGTGGCGACACGTTTCAATGTAAGTGGCTGTATGTTACCCGGCTTCTTTCATTGGCCAATATTATCGAAGCGCGAAGTTTTTGTTCAAACTGGCGTATCGATTCAATGCCCGAAAGCTACTTAAAAAGTTACCCGGGGTTCCAATCCTCGGAATTTAAGCCATAATTGTGAATACAGGCTGCACGACGTCCTGTTAAACTATAGAAATATTTCTGAACGGCCAAGAATCTCAGATAGCTGTCGTTATGACGAGCTTGAAATGTTTCGTTATGGAAATGGCTTTTTATTCGCGCTTTATTTTTTGTTGCGTAGAGAGCAATGCATACATTCCAATGCCTACTTTTTTAAGCTAAACCTCTTTGCCAGTGCGCACCCGCCAGGGTGGTCTAGTGGTTATGGAGCTCGACGGCTGACCCGCCAGTCGCGGGATCGAATCCCGGCCTCGGCGGCCGCGTTTTCGATGGCGGCGAAAATGCTAGAGACCCGTGTGCTTAGATTTCGGTGCACGTTAAAGAACCACAGATGTTCAAAATTTCCGGAGCCGTCCACTACGGCGTCCCTCACAATGGTATCGTGGTTTTGGAACCTTAAACCCCAGCACTTATTCATCTTTGCTGGTGTATCGTGGCTAGCTCAGTGACGTCGACACTTGGGCGAGCTGGTGACGAATCATGTTAAGTGTGTGAAGCAGCGCTCACGACAGAACAAAAGGGATGGGACAAAGGTAAGTGCGAATTCGCCATGTTCAGCGCAAACAGGAACACGAAAACACAAGGAAGTGCACGACACAAGCGCTGTGTAACAACTGAAATTTTAATGGAAGAAACGTGTCATATATAAGCACACAGAAAAAAACCGCAAAAAACCACAAAAGAAAACAAAAAAACACAAAAACCAAACAAAAAAATCACAGCATATCCACTTGGTGAATGATGATGAGTGGGGCAAAGCTACGGAGGGAATCATCTGTAAACCGTGAAACTCTTCCGTGAAATGCGCCCAGTACATAATATAAAGAGTGTGAAACATCGTGTATATATTAAACATCAAACTTTTATTGTACTGTTGGTTTACGTGGTCCCTTCATTATCACTTGTGATCGGTGAAATGCAAGGAAGAAGTCCGCTCCCGAGCGAAAGAGCGCCAAGAGCGACCGCATTCCCCGCTCGCCCTGTGCGAATTAAAGGCAAGGCTAGAGGGAAGACAGGACGCGCGTTCCACGACGCGAGGTCGGTAGCATGCCCAACGAAAGCCAACGGAACGCGATCGTGCAAGTGCTCCGGCTTCGCATCGCCTCATGGTTCCATTTAGCGTCCCAAAACCAAACATATTGCTCAAGGTGTGCCTTGCGTTTTTCGTAGAAATAATTTCTTTATCATGTACATTAAGACGAAAAGTTGAAAGCTCACTAGAGTGTATCGCCCGCAAAGTATGTCTTTTAGTGTGATTTAACTCTCGTACGGCAGGGTCCTCGCGCCGTTGCCGGTCCACCTCGCCCGTTGACGATCGGGCGAGGTGGCTACATGCAACTACTAATACTACACTTTAAGAAAAACATCTGGCGTTCTTTCGTTCTGCTTTTACAAAACATCTGGCGTCTTTCATTGGTTTATTTCATCAATCAACGGTGTTTTGAACAAAATTTTTATGGTTTAATCACGCACAGGAGAAATCTCACCAGGCACTACCTTGGAGGTAAACAATGGCTGCTAATGGCAATGAGAGACAGAAGAAGTCGGCTTTTAGCTAACACTTACACTTCTACTTCTACTAACGTTTCCTACTGGAACATGCCAATGGCTGCTAATGGGGGAATGAGAGACAGAAGAATTCGGCTTTTAGTTAACGCGCACGCTGCGAATTTTTTATTGTTCAACAACGCACAGGAGAAATCTCCCACCGGCACCACCTTGGAGGTCAAAGCGTAAGACTTGTTACTCACTACTACGACCACGACGAGGGACGAACGGGTGCCGCCTTAAGGAGCTTCGCCCCTAAAATTCTTATCCCCCACCAGGCATGTACTCATGTATGCTGTAGATAGGTAATCTCAGCTTCTGTGAGAGCGATTGAAGGCTGGCTCACGCATCTGTCTCTTGCTTTTATAATTTCAAATGCTTCAGCGATTTCACGCGTACGCTGGTCCCTGTGCCTCATCATCACGGTGGTTTTGTTTAGCTCGGCTGCGCATCCGCACTGCCGGCAATGGAGGGAAAGATGCGTTGATGGTGTGCCTTTCAGAGAGCTAGCGTGCTCCCTTAGACGGACGTTGAGACAACGACCCGTCTGCCCAATGTACGCAGCACCGCATGACAAAGGGATGGCGTACACCACTCCGCTCGCGCATTCAGTGAAACGCTTAGAGTGCTTCATAGTGCAACCTTCAGTGCTGTCAGCAGTCTGCCTCTTCTGCGCTCTTTATTCAACTCTCGCGCAAACGCTTCCTAGCTTCTTGCCGGCGCGAAAAACAACATTCACATCATAATGACCACCAATCTTCTTCAAACGGTGGGATACCGAGTGCAGATAAGGGATAACAACGAATTTTTTTCCCCTATCCGAGGGCAGAACCACAGCATCAAGACCCTCTTCTTTTTCTTTTTTCAAGCGATGAATCAATCGCTGTGATGTGGAAGCTAGGACCAGGCGCGGGAAACCAGCCGCTTCCAATCTTTCAACCTTTCAATCTTTCAATCTTTCAAGATTGGAAACAGCACTGAAGGTTGCACTATGAAGCACTCTAAGCGTTTCACTGAATGCGCGAGCGGAGTGGTGTACGCCATCCCTTTGTCATGCGGTGCTGCGTACATTGGGCAGACGGGTCGTTGTCTCAACGTCCGTCTAAGGGAGCACGCTAGCTCTCTGAAAGGCACACCACCAACGCATCTTTCCCTCCATTGCCGGCAGTGCGGATGCGCAGCCGAGCTAAACAAAACCACCGTGATGATGAGGCACAGGGACCAGCGTACGCGTGAAATCGCTGAAGCATTTGAAATTATAAAAGCAAGAGACAGATGCGTGAGCCAGCCTTCAATCGCTCTCACAGAAGCTGAGATTACCTATCTACAGCATACATGAGTACATGCCTGGTGGGGGATAAGAATTTTTGTTTGGTTTTTGTGTTTTTTTGTTTTCTTTTGTGTTTTTTTTTGCGGTTTTTTTCTGTGTGCTTATATATGACACGTTTCTTCCATTAAAATTTCAGTTGTTAGACAGCGCTGGTGTCGTGCACTTCCTTGTGTTTTCGTGTTCCTGTTTTGCGCTGAACATGGCGAGAACGTTCCAACTAGCCCAATTTGCCACCTTACTTAAGTGCGAATGTCTTGCTTACTTGTGTTTTCCCTGCTTTGTCCTTACCCGTTCAATGCTACTCACGTTTTTATTGAGCAGCAGACCAGCTGTACGTAGATAGCATTCCTGCCTTTCATTTGCTTTCATTAGAACCTACTGACGATGTGGCTATGGCAGTGGTCTCAAGCTTGCTTCAGCTAGCGGGACGCCGTCACGAAATTCATTCCCAGAAGGCCGGGACAATGAAGATGGTGGGAGTGGAGAGGAAAGGTAGGGGCGGGCGGGCGGGCGGGCGGTGAGAATTATAACGAAATACTACCTAACGTTGTCATTTGAAATAATGTCATTTCCCATCTCCTATATATGGGTCATTCCCGAAGGAAATCTCACGTCAGGTTTTGAAAAAACATATGGATACTGATTTCCACAATGACTGCAATGTGGACGCCGATTCTGGAATGTACAGTTTTTGTTCCACGGTGATGTTTCAACTCCCAGTGAGCGCATCAGATGCCTCACGAAAAAAAAAATTACAGCATATCCACGGGTGAATAACGAAGACCTTGGGCGAAGCTCCTGAAGCAATCATGTGTACACCGTGAAATGTTCAATGCTTTCGCCCAGCAGTAATCAAAGCGATACGCCGCTTTGATTATTTTTCCTTTTTCCGTTTTTCCTTCTTTTTTATTTTGCAACGGTGTTTAATTTTTTATTATTTCTTATTGATTTTTATTTTTGTTGCCGTTTTTAGCTTTACATTTTTTATTTTTTAAATATTTATCTTTGATTTTTATTTTTATTTTTACTTATTTATTTATTTATTTATTTATTTATTTTCTATCTCTCTAGGACAGCGCCATCTAGTATATGGTCACCAAACTGCAGTTTGCATGCATCTCTATGGGACAGCGCCATCTATTATACTGTTCGGGAGATACTGCCGCGGTTACGCCTGACATGGGATAAGGTTAGACTAAGAGGAGCTACGCCCCTAAAAAATGCTTGAGACCAGTCCCATCCCTACAGCTCACCCGGACAAAGCGTTATTCATTACAATAGGCGAGCACTGTTTCGCGAAGTCACAAAATATTGCTCCGTATACAGCTGTGGGCCGCTAGCGAAAGATCCGCGGGCTGAGTATTTGAGACCCTTGTGATTACCACCATGTTTGAAAACGCAGCACAATCACTGCGTAGGTTTGACGCACGGTCGCCTATACTCCATCTCACAAGCTGGTTGCAGGAGGGTGGAAGCTACGAGGTGTAAACAAACCAGATGCTTGCGCGCCAAAACATAGTTCTGTTTCTAATTGAGCTGTAACTGCGTTTGTTGGGCACGTGCTACGTCACAGCAATATGCTATACGCTAATCACGATACGCTCGTACGTCATAAGCGTTTAATTATTGTATCGGTGAATGCCGATAACTTGTGATGACGAACCAACCTGGCAGCGCCCACGTTGACACGATCGCCCGCTTCGATCCGAACTCGCGCTTGCTACATGCCCACTATTCTGGCAACAATAAATAAACGGTGGAATCGGCTATCGCTTTGTGAAATCTCACGCTGCGGACAAACCATCAGGTACGTTTCGCACATATCATTGAGATTAGCTGTTTGTTCAGCCACATCTGCTAAGCCTTGGCCAGAGAATTACAGTGCTGTAACCAGAGAGAGAGAAGAAATATTAGGGAAGGAAAGGCGGGGAGGTTAAGCAATTTAGGAAAACCAGTTTTCTACCCTACATATGAGAACAATGTCGGGGAGATTTAAGGATGGAGAGGAAAGAGAGAGAGAAAGTTAGCACACGACACAGCACACTCAGAATCAGTCACAATCGGTCACTCTTGCGTGGTACGCGACATTTCTGTCACAGACATTCGCATCGTGTGACGCCCGGTCGTTATTTCACTCTCCCACCACGCTTTATAACATACGCTAACGTGAGAAAGAGATAGAGAGAGGGAATTACCTTTATTGAGACCCTGAGGAAATCGATCATGGCGGACTTATAGGCTTCCTTGGCAACCAATAGAAGTGCATCTCACCACGCTATAAACCATGGTAATTTTTGTGAAGTAGGGAAGCAGCCACTATGCAATTTTTCTTCATTCTGCGGAAAACTGTGGTAGCTGTTAAGCACCTGTAAGACATTATGCCCACTTTGTTGATGCTGTGCCTGATGACGACGAAGAATTATGGCAGAGCACTTTGTAATGGGTTGGAAGCATTCAACAACCCACTCGTTGCGCAATTCGCAATGTGTGACGCCTGGTTACAGAATTGGCGTTGTGTGACGCCTGGTTGTTATTTTACTCTTCTACCAGGCTACATTGCATATGCTAATGTGCTTCCTTCTCGACATGAAGCCTGTATAGGGTGTTTTTGCAAAGCATTTTCAAGAACTGGCATAGCTCTGAGGTAGAACACTGGGATCCTACGCAAAGGGCCCAGGTTTGAACCACATTCCATCCTGGAATTTTTTTCTTATTGCGTTTTTTTTTCTTATTTCGACCGATAGTGGTTACGGACACCGGCGGTGGCGGCGGACAACTACGGCGCCAAAAAACGACCCTTGTTGTGATATCATAACAGCTTTCGCTGTAAAACTAATTGTGGAACGAAATCACGATTTTCAAAGTTCGGCGTTCTTGGTAAGTTGCTTACCCTTGAGCCGACTTAAGGAGTAAAATGAAGCGTGATAAAACCACGCACATTATTTTAAAAGAGAGCGAAAGTACCGAAGTTAATATGTACTCATTATTATTATCCTCACTTTAACTTGTTTGCAGCAATAAGTTCCTCAAATACAGGTATTTTGTGCGATTCGCCAATTTTGCGATTTTTTTCTTCAAAAGTGCTTCGAGGAGGAAGAAAAGTAATAGGCTCATAAGATTAGATTTCACTTGTTCTTTGAGCGCGATAAATATTGCCACCGAGAAGTGCACCGTTTTTTTCCCTAGATCCGCTCAAAATTCAGAAATCGCGAAATTGGCGGAAAAGTGTTTTTTGCGGCCAAAACTTGTATTGTTTTTCAGGAGAAAAACGTTTTCTTTTTTCGCAATACTAACTTCGAAACCATTGTTCTGGGTGTAATGCCTAGACCTGCAGCAAATTGCATCAAAATTGGTTATGGTGACCGGGACCTCGTGTTCGATCTTATCTGCACACACCCAACTAGGACACAAGTGAAACAGATTGGATGCGGCGGCGTTGATTGTTTTAGGGTCACAATTGTTCACGCAGCGATGCTTTGATGGATCTGGCTCACTTTGATTCAAACTAATGCAGGATTTGGCTCACTTTTTATTCGAAACTGCCTTCTTTGATTTCACGTTACAACGAGGAATTGGCCCATTTTATTACATTTGTTTTGAACGTGAAAGATACTTAGGCGCTGTTTACGCTCCCGTGAAATTTACCTAAGTTCTGGTTTCTGAATTTGCCTCATTGCCTAAAAACGCCAGATATTATAGTACAGGTGTCAGCGACAAAAGAAACAGCTGCGACAAATCGGCCCTTGGAAACGAGGACCGAGAGACACGTGTTGTGCTAAATACTAGAATAGCGGCAGCGCTCTCCTCTGGGAGGCCGTGCTGCCGGTATTTGGACCGAAGAACTTGAAAGGTACCAACACCTTTTTTAAAAGGTTAGTACCGATTTATGCTTCAAGAGTGTCCATTGGATATCGCTGGGTGAAAGGGAGTGCGTTCATGATAAGCTATGAAACAGCTTTTTCCTTTCAGACCCCGCCTCCCGACACTCCGACAAGACGTCGAGGACGGTCAGATTCTCACCACTTTTAGTGCACGTAGGAAGTTCACCATCATTCAGGTGGTATAAATGCGTGCCACACGCATGGGCTATCATAAGCCGACAAAGTCCAGTAAAAGCTCGTTAATTCGTATTTCACGAAACCGGGAAAAGAAAGTCCAACTTAACCGAATGCCTAATGATCGAAACTATCAAGAAAATTTCAACAAAGGCCAACTTATTCAATGTACTTTAGTTTTCTTGATAAATAGACATATCCAGCATTCTTTTTGCTTAGGCGCAGTTCATTAGGTGCAATTTTGGTCATTCGCCACTTCGTTCGCCATGTGATCGCGGCTCAATACTTCCATGTCTTATTCCGAAACGTGCTCTGAACCCATGCTTTATTACGTACTACCTCTGTAACCAAGACCACCACGCGCCCGTGGCGGCAATTTTTTTCGTCGAAGAAATGGCCGCAGCAGATTTTCGTCCGTCACCATGTAGCAAGCGTGTTTGGGGCAAGCGTGTATGGGAACCGCGGCTGAAGCTCTTCGTCTTCAACAGGCTGCACTATGTTTGGGTCTTCCGACATTCCGCGCGCATTGTCCGAAGTCACTGAGTACCGCATCACGAAGCAAAACGAAGCTACTGAGTACCGCATCCGCTGTGAACGAAATCGTGGTCGATGACAACGCGATCATAGCGTGCACGAAGTTCTAAATGCACGCGCACGGGCCACACTCAGAGCCGAAACGAAATGGCTGAGCACCGCATCAGCTGCGGAAGAAACCTACCTTGCTAATGTACAGTCATGGATGGCGACTTCGCAGTTCTGAAGGCACGTGGCGAAAACGATACTGCTTCTCGCAGCTTAGAACCCTGTTGCTATTCGATGCGATCACAGATAGCGTTCACGCAGCAAGCACGCACCGAGTAAAAACGAAAACGGAAAGGTATGCCGCCGCCGCCGCTGACGCCTCGGTGGCCAACAACGCAATTGCGTATTGCGACCATGCCTTTCTGAAGGCCCGCGGCCATTTAGGTCGCGCGCGAACGCCATTCCCGCTCCTTTGCGCTGCACATATGTGGCGTTTCACGCTCCCAAGATCGTCCGAATTACCGGGTTGCGGCGAAAAACTCACAGGGTTACATGCACTCACCCAAGACGGCTGGAAGCCTCAGGCATCTTCATTTTCTTATCAGTGGATGTATGGATGCTGCCCCGCCACCCTACGAATGCTTGGTGCCCGTAACGTGGTTTTCCACTGCCTCCAGGATCGAAGGCATCTCACTGGTTTTTCACTGGCTACGTGATCGGCCAACCTTTGACCAAACTACATCATGCGTTGACGTCATCATGTGACGTTGCGTCACATGAAGTCACCATTAACTCAACAAGACGTCACAAATTTTGCCGATATGTGACGTCATGGTGACGTCATACAGTGATGTGGTCACATGATGACTTTTTTTGCATCACTCGTGTCAACACCACCAACGCAGGAAGCCGGTCAACCTTCGCGTTTGATGAGCGATCGAAGGCTTTCGCCCTAATAGGACCGAATTACCGAGAGTTTGATGCCATTTTACAGTGCATATGCTTGCTGGGACCAGAAAACCTGTCTGGATTATCCGATTTTCACAGTTACGAGAGTCCAATTACCGAGCAGCGGCGGCATTCTCAAAATATCGCAAAAGTATCGCCTTCAGTTGGTGCGTGCTGATTCGCTACTGAGCAAAACCGGAAAAGTGAGGACGCCATCTAGTATTTCCTTCGAGGCGGTGGTGCTCTACAGTGCACCTGACATGCGTGGAATAAACGAACACACCTTATGACCGTCGGTTGCTGGTGAAGTCTAGCATGTCAGTGACATAGACGGCATCTTCTAGTATTCAAGCCTCGGTGGATGTGCGGAGAATTTTTTGCGCTGAAGCTTTCAGCGAGCATTACCTTGGGGTGTTTTCAGTACTCGTTCTTTGCCAGCGCCTGTTTTTTCGTGGTGTGAAAGTTCCATGTACATGGACCGTGCGTTGCTCGCGTGCTTTATCGCGCGCCGGCAACATGTTGATATGTTGAGACGATGTCGCTGCGGTGGCACACTACAGGTAAACTCTCTGATTACGCCGTGTTAAACTCTCAACGGAAATACATACCCGACAAAGTTGAATTCTTTAAATGTTATGCTGTGTATTAAGCAATTGCACAAAAATGTTTAAAGCATTTTCAACATGTCTAACATTTCGAATAGCCACAGCCAAGCCTGGCCACTGCGTAGAAGCCAGCATACGCTCGAAAACGCCACACTCGCGTTGCACTGCGCTCGTAGCAGGGGAGTAGCCAGGGGGGGGGGGGTTGGGGGGGGTTCAAACCCCCCCGAAATTTTTCAGTTTTGCTTGCGTATATAGACGTGCACATACAAACGCACGCACGAACATACATAAAGTATGGTTGAACCCCCCCTCGAAAACAATTTCTGGCTACGCCCCTGGCTCGTAGAGTACGCTCACTCCTGTCTTGTGAGACAGTCGTAGCACCAACGGCCATTGCAACAATGACGTAACAGCCAAGTGTTCCTTCAGTTATTGAACGCATCAGATTATACGTCACTAAGCGCGATACTATCGCCTTTCGCGATCGTTTGAGAAAGGGGCCCTGCTGTAGTTCGTTTCGGCGGTTTTTTAACGGGGTCGCGTACCAACCCTCGGGCTTGGTGAGAAAACACTTCCTGCGGATAGCAGACACTGCTATGCACAGCGGAGCCCAATCTTCCAGTTGTACGCGGGAAGGAGAGTTTAGAAGCGAAGCACATAATTGCCGTTTTTTCAGGCACCGTTGTTTCATACGCATAAGTCACGTGCTGCGTGTGATCTGGAATTCGAACAGCGTATGTCACTTCAC
This sequence comes from Rhipicephalus sanguineus, assembly GCF_013339695.2. Classification (NCBI taxonomy): domain Eukaryota; kingdom Metazoa; phylum Arthropoda; class Arachnida; order Ixodida; family Ixodidae; genus Rhipicephalus; species Rhipicephalus sanguineus. Next base: position 14,321,560 of record NC_051186.1, read on the forward strand.
GAGATTTCAGACGTGCTCTCCTCTCGCTGGAGGCCCTACATGTAATGTCAGTCTCGCCATGTTTACATTTGGAACGAGCAGCTACGCAGAGACTCTTTCACATTGATTTCATCTCGCGGCTGTGGCGTATTGAAGCTCTTCAATCGCAAATGCCTGCCTTAACAAGCGCACCACGTGGTACGTGCGAGCTATCACTCATACCCTGAATATCCAGAATAAATCTTCAGAAGCTTCTCACATTACTACGGTCTTCAAAAATATCCTGAGATATTTTCGTTTCCCATCACCTTAAGCTTGAGTTTCTTCCAGAAAAATACTCTAATAAATGACCTCTATCCTGAACTACTGAAGTTGTTGTCGGCACACTCCTGGGAAGGTATTAGTTGCGCTTTGAATTGGAAAACGTTTTACAGCACAGCTCTTCGCGGCCATTCCTGCGTTGATTCCAGCGTCGCCGTTGGCGTCGGCGGCGTAACCGAAAGAGCGAATGAGGACTAAAGAAAGCGAACGCGGTGTCTGCCGGTACCACGAGTCGCTGGCCTCTAACCTCGCTTTCTTCCTCCGTCACGCGCGCTGGCCCCTCGGCCACAGCTCTTGCGCATGCAAGGCTGGCACGTGCACTGCGGCTGGCTTCGCTTGCCGTAACCAAGCTGTTGGCGTTTCGCTTGGTTCGCGACTCCTGCAATGCACAGAGTGGTCTGCGTAGCACTCGAGCACGGGCAGTGTCTGTGGCAATACGTAAAGAATGTTACATTATTACTACTGCGGATAGCCAAAACCTCATGCACATTTGGCGTTGCACATTTGGCGATACTACCTAATGCGAATTGTGAGCTGGGCTCACAATTCGCATTAGATAGTACGTAATCGTCGGTGAATATTTCTCTGAGAAAATCTACCACTTCATTGCGGTTGTGTACCTGCTTTTATAACCAAGCAAAGGTAAGCTAATCGTAGAAACTCGCACTCTTCCGTCGATTCAGGCCGGTGCGGCTCCTCTTTCAGAAGGTACAACAACCCGTCTCGTGCTAACTGCTGTAGATGGGGGCGTCAGAAGATCTTATCGGATGGCTCGGTTGTCTCTGAGCATGTCCACCTTCTGTCACTGCACAAATATGCAAGTTTACCATTTTTGTCTTGCCAGTGCCAGCAACTTCTTTGTGTTGATTTTCATGGTTTTCTTCGCCTCGTCAGCATACAATAGCTGTCATCTCGACTTTCATTTTCTTTCAGTAGGCTAGCCGACTAAGCTTTGTGTCGGGGGAATGTTTGGCGTCAACTGCTGCACCCCTGGAGTGCCTATTAGCGCGGCCGTGCTGTTGCTTTCATGGCTGCTGTTACTTTGGCGATGGTTGTGGAAAAGCCCCCCAGTGGGAACCCGGCTGCCTCCCGCAGTCCCTGGCGCCTCGCTGACTGGACACCAGGAAATGCACAAACCTGACTTCTATTGCACCACCGCCATAAAATGGGCACAGGAATATGGACCCGTCTATCGGTGAGTAATTGTACACACACACACGCACATAATATATATATATATATATATATATATATATATATATATATATATATATATATATATATATATATATATATATATATATATATATATATATATATATATATATGTATGGGCCGCAGTACACTGCATTATTAAAAGAATATAGAGGCAGTAGCCATGGACTGCCATTCCATCTTTGAAAATTACTTTCACCTGCTATGGTGTTCCCGCTGCACCTTCCTTGACATTTTCAATGTAAATTGGCTGTTGTAGCTATGCATTTTGCTAATAATACGTGTTTCGTTTAAGCAATGAACGTAAATATAGAACCCAGTACACAAGAACAAAAGGAAAAGATTGTGAAATCAAGACTAAAGCCACTAAAATACACCTTTAAAATAACGGCACAGCTATGGAATCTTAACTGAATCCTTTGGAACAAGACATACCCCAACAAGCAGCTTCCCATCTATCAATTGTGTTGAAGGCCAACTGACGCGATGGACAAGGGCGCGTTCTCTTAGTAGATGCTTCGTTGGTGGTCACGTGTTGTAGAGGGCCGCACGCTTACGCACATCGCTGACTTACGCACTTCCTACACCCCCCCCCCCCCCCCCCATTGTACCCTCGCCCGTGCTGCGGTTGTCGGCGGCTATTGCAGTAATTGCTGAACCGGTGTCGGCTTCGTTGCGCTGCGTCACGTGGGTTCCTAACACGGCTGTCCCCGTCGCCAAATTGGGTGCACGCTATTGTCACCAAGAAGGAAACACTTGCACGTTAAAATCACCGGCCTGAAGCATGTGTTCGTACTTTCGATGGGTGACTTCCAGGCTCTTTCCAGCGACGTCCATGAAGTAGTGACAAGAGGTTGATCAGAGGTGGCGATATGAAGTGCAGGCATTTGTTTCACAGGCACCACATCATTTCTTGGCTTCGTGTGTTGCGGGTAGTCAACAAGTACATTGGGCTGACTGGGATTTAGTGTGAAGGCGAACAGTCATTGTTCGACGAAGCTGGTGGTCAGCTTGCCACCACTCATCAACCGGTAGTGGAGCAATGCTGAATCGGCTCACTATTTCTCTAGATGTGAGAGCCAGTCTTCTGGCTCTGAGACTCTCTCAGTGGCTTTCGGTGGCAGTGGCGGACACTAACAGACGCAGGTACGGTCGCCGACTGCGTTAACCGCCCGAGACTCACATCGTCTGAGCCACATATAACCACACACAGGCAGACTGTGCGAGTCATCGCAGGGCCACTTTGCGCACACGAGAAATCTGGCTCTCGTTTAAGGAGCGCTCAACAAATGACTGGCGCATCCGATGCAGCGAATATGACTATCGTCTTTCACCAAATTCCTCCTTGAAAAAGAACCGCAAGAGATTTTCTGTAATACCTAATGAGGCTTCGGCAGCGTGGCACTGGGTTGTGCCGAGTGGGCTGATTTGCGACCTCCTCTGGTGAAGAAAATTTCACGTTGGTTCTATGGCTACTTGTTTGGCCACTTTTTAGGCTCACTTCTGCTGCATTTATAGCGGTGTTTTTCATTATCTGCATTTCAAATACACTGTTTCCAAGCCTTTCTGTCGCTTTAGCCAAAGCGCACTCGCTATTCAGTCAGCCTGTTCGACTGGTTAGTTGCTGAGGCAAAAAATAAATCAGTTGGCATAGGCGTTTGTCTTAGTAGAGTACTACTGAATTTTGCAATTATCATTATTACGTGTCGATATGTAATGAGGTTCCTTTAAGTCAGTTTCCCTGTTAACTCTAGTTTTATTGTAGTGAACTGAATGTTAGAATTTTAGAGTCAATTTATTACGACGTGTAAGAAACCATTCCCAACCAAGCTCAGCGTTTATTGCATTGCATGATCGTAGGCAGAAATTTTTTTCTGGGAGGGTGGGGCACCTCCTTGATCAGAAGTGGGGCCGTCCGCGCAGATGTGCTCGAGTGACATATTGGGGATCTGTATGCCGCGGTAAAAAAAAGTAGGGGGGGGGGGGGGGGCACGGGTTCGCTGTGCCACCCTCTGTTGCCACCCGGTCGTACGCCACAGTTGCAGTGCAGATCTCCCTCCTTGCGTACCGCCTGAATACGAACCAGGCAGCTCGGTTTTTATAATCGCTGTTGAGCGTGAATGATGGTTACTTTGTCGGGGACCCACACAGCAGAGTTATACTCCAAACTTATTTGAACACAGGTAACATATGCAATAGGCTTTAAATTCGCATGCGAACATCGCACATTTCTTTTAATGGCCTTGCTTATTTCAAAATTCGATATGGTATTGCTCATTCTTTAATAATATTTGCAATAAAATAATATATTTTGCAATATTTGCAATATTTGCGATATATTTTGCAATATTTGCAATAAAATAGAAGGAGCGGCTACTTCGGCTAATTTTATCTTGAGCTCGGGTTTCTTTTGAAATCCACAGAGCGGTCACCCTGCGGCATGCATCTTAGTCCAGCGTCCAAACAAGTCGTCAACGCATCGTTAACATAAAAGGCTGGAGGGGCATTGTTGTACCGCCACGTTGCTCTCGGAGTTCAAAACGAGCCTCTCCCTGCTGAAATGGTACTCGAAAATTCCTGGGAATAAATCTGGGAAGCTGAAGCTCTGCGGCGACTACAGGCGATGTAATCGTGACGTCGTCTGTGTCAGCTGAGGTGTTCGGGAGAACGTAAAGTGGCAAGGGTAATGAGAGAACACTCGTACGTGGGAAGTACTCACTGGAGCGCTTGAGAGCTTAAAGTAAAGAGATGCCTACTTACCAGTAAGATTGGGCCAGATCCCAGGCGTTGTGGGAGCCGATTTCATGTGAAGCAGTCGGCGAGGAGATGCGCGCGCCGAATTTCTTGGCTTCCAGCCATTCATTAGGTGTTATGGATCAACGACATTGTGTAAATTTAGTATTTGTGTGCCTATCGTGGGCTTAACACGCATAATGGCAACTTTGACACCAAAGGGTTGATTATGCTCCCGCCTAATGTCGGCATTGGTGTTAGAACACTACGAAGTGGTTGCTGTGGTGCGCTGATGTGAACATGAAAAGCCCCGTTCGTTGGCACATTCCTGCGTGTACAAATAACGTGGACTGTCTCTTGCCGAGTCGAGTAGACATGTTTAGTAGAATATGAGAACGGATAGGCAACACTCCGACAACAACGGACGTTAGACAAACACCACCACAGCAGCTGATGTTAGCAACGGTCACCACTACTGTTCACGTAATACATTTATGTACAATCTGTACTGCGTGGTTGCTGGCTAAAGGCGCCGCGTTTCTTAGCGTTTCCCTGCTACTATAAAATCGCCAACTATAACAAACGGCATGTCTTTCTCTTGCTAATCAACTGAAAAAATGTATATTAGAATTAACCGCTGGTGTAGCTAAGAACGTAAGGGTCACGCTACTAAACGTGAAGCCCAGGGTTCGATTGCCAGCCACGATGGTTGCATTTTGATGGGGGCGAAATAGAAGCCCCTGTGTGTTCAAAGTCGCTATTGAAGGAACCCCAGGTAGTCGAAATCATTCCGGAGTCCCATCCTGCCTCGGCGTGCGTCATAATCACTTCGCAGGTTGGCACTTAAAAACCCAGCCGTTATTATTATTATACGGATGTTTTTAAAACATTAAGTGTGTATTTTCGCGACTCGTGGTCAGCGACATCTGGCGAACAGGACGAAGTTGTCAGCTCACGCCGACAGCATTCCGCAGCAGGGACGCCGAGCTCCTTTGGTGACCGTGCCGTCGGCTGGCTTCTCTTTAATAATGTTTGCTGCTGCTCCTCGAATTTCACATGTGGCACGTACCCATGTACCACAGGTCGTGGTGTGCGGGCTTGCGGAACGCGTTAAGGGGGCGGGGGGTTCGTGATGTGCGCGAGAGGCTCATCGTAGTATGTATGTCGCGACCTGTCGGTCATGTTCTTTATAGGCCCTTGCCATCATCTGTCAATTTTAGTGCATACGAAGTTATAAAGACTGCCACTAGAGCACCCGGACGTAGGCGGCTAGATAGATAGATAGATAGATAGATAGATAGATAGATAGATAGATAGATAGATAGATAGATAGATAGATAGATAGATAGATAGATAGATAGATAGATAGATAGATAGATAGATAGATAGATAGATAGATAGATAGATAGATAGATAGATAGATAGATAGATAGATAGATAGTATGGGGGCGCTCGGCGGCTGTGAGCGCGTAGAAGACAACGACGATCACATGTGCGCTCGTGTCACGCGGCAGCCGCTGGCACATACAGAAAATATAGGACGAATTCACCATCTACTCGGCCGATCCCCTCCATTGGGTATGTGCCATGATGAGAGGTCAACAACAACAACAACAGCGGGCAGTTGCGGCCGAGGCTTGCACCAGTAAAGACGTGTCTCTTTGGGTCTCGGCCTCGTCCCTAAAGGGTTCAGGGCTGGCTGCAGCCGCAAAACCCTACATCTGGCGCCTAACGGGAAGGACCCCGCCCCGCCATGTTCTGCCCGATCGAAGGACGCCGGATCCCAGCAGCCCCTGACTTCGGCCCCCTGCACGGCGACATCGCATTTGAGGAGCTATGGGCGCTGAAATGGGCGTTCCTCAGTATGGCCGTCTACGGGGTCTACGACCTGGTCCTGCTACTACAGCCGCTGGAGACCCTCATGCGTCTCTGCCTTTCCGGGAGAATGACCCCCGACGAGCAGCGGCGTGCCACCATCGCCCTCGAGCACCTCGGTGCTTACTGCGGCGTCCCCCTGCCCGTGCAGGCCATGGCGCTAGTGGCGCGCTCGTGCGCCGAGGCGGCACCTGGGGCCGACGACGAAGGCGGCGACGATGCGTGCGCTGACGAGGTCGGCGTCGAAGCTCGTACGGGCTCGTGCGGCGGGCTGGCACTACGAGATGACCAGCGACGCATCGTCCGCCAACGATGGCGAAAAGAACGTGATCGCCGAGGCGTATGCATCGATGGACGAGGAGATCACCGAGAAAGAAGTCGAAGACTCCCAGGACGGCGAAAGAGAGTGCGACGGTGGAAACCTCGAAGTCGTCGTCAAAGAGAACATGCACGGCGCGTCCACTTCTGAGGAAGCGTGTCACGACACGGCACCGAGGCGGACATGGAGATTGACGCTGGAGGAGACCAGCAAACTGACGACAAGGTGGGCGCTGGTTTCGTGCTGGTCGAGTTCTGGGATGCCGACGATGGCGTTGGGAACTCGACGGTCCGACAGAAAGTCTTGGAGGGCGAGAAGCAAAGGATGGCAAGGCGGAAGAGACGAGAAAGCGCCGGAAAAGGGAGGAAAAGAGAATCCACGACGAACAGGATGGAGGCGAGGAGAGGAAGCCGAAGAAGCGAACCGTCGCAGGCAAGAACGAAGACATTAAGGACGACGCCAACGCCCGCGAGGCCGACCGTGAAAGTGACGACACTGACCACGACAATTACAAAGACGCCGACAAGAAGGGCGCCGATAGCGGCGACAAACAGTCCAACGCTGAGGAGAAGACGGACGGGGAGAACGAGCCCAAGGAACGGAGGTCGCCCAGCATTTAACGACTACCACGTCGAGGAGTGGCCACCACCCCGACGTGAATGGTCCAGGCGGCTACAACGGAAAAACACGACTAAGCGAAACGTCTACGACAACGGCACTAGCAGCAGGCAACAACGTAAGCACCAGGAGGACTACTGTGACTGCTCTGCGCCCGCTAGCTCGGTGGGTGCGGTGATGCACCAGGCGCATCGGCATTCCGTCCTTCTCTCACCGATGAACGTGGTCGTCAACCTGAACGAGTCCCCTGAGCCTCATCCTTCGTGCAGCGGCGGAGTGGGTACCCCTGCACGAGTCAGCGGTTACATCCAACAGCCCATGAGATCCTACAAGGAGTTGTGGACGGACAGTGCTGGTAGGTGGTCCTGTGCGCCTCGCGCAGTCCGCCGTGGCCAAGGGTAGCTAGGACACTTGCACGGGCTACCGGTATGAAATAGCTCTCGTCCTTCTCCCCACTTTTTCCGAGGGGAGTGGGCAGTATGGGGCGCTCGGCGGCTGTGAGCGCGTAGAAGACAACGATGATCGCATGTACGCTCGTGTCACGCGGCAGCCGCTGGCAGCGGGCAGTTGCGGCCGAGGCTTGCACCAGTAAAGACGTGTCTCTTTGGGTCTCGGCCTCATCCCTAGAGGGTTCAGGGCTGGCTACAGCCGCGAAACCCAACAATAGATAGATAGATAGATAGAATAGATAGATAGATAGATAGATAGTAGATAGATAGATAGATAGATAGATAGATAGATAGATAGATAGATAGATAGATAGATAGATAGATAGATAGATAGATAGATAGATAGATAGATAGATAGATAGTATGGGGGCGCTTGGCGGCTGTGAGCGCGTAGAAGACCACGACGATCGCATGTGCGCTCGTGTCACGCGGCAGCCGCTGGCAGCGGGCAGTTGCGGCCGAGGCTTGCACCAGTAAAGACGTGTCTCTTCGGCTCTCGGCCTCATCCCTAAAGGGTTCAGGGCTGGCTACAGCCGCAAAATCCTACAATAGATAGATAGATAGATAGATAGATAGATAGATAGATAGATAGATAGATAGATAGATAGATAGATAGATAGATAGATAGATAGATAGATAGATAGATAGATAGACAGACAGACAGACAGACAGACAGACAGACAGACAGATAGATAGATAGATAGATAGATAGATAGATAGATAGATAGATAGATAGATAGATAGATAGATAGATAGATAGATAGATAGATAGATAGATAGATAGATAGATAGATAGATAGATAGATAGATAGATAGATAGATAGATAGATAGATAGATAGATAGATAGATAGACGGACGGACGGACGGATGGATGGATGGATGGATGGATGGATGGATGGATGGATGGATGGATGGATGGATGGATGGATGGATGGATGGATGGATGGATGGATGGATAAGTGCCTTTGCCAAATAGACAAAGTGCCTTTGCTTCGCATTCATCAAGGTGTTCGAAGAGTGTGAAGAAACGTGAAAGGAACGAGCGAGAGGAATGGAGGGAGATCCGCGATAGCTAGAGGGAAAGCAGATAAAGTTTGGGCGCATCATTTTTGAGGCAGCAGTTGTGCCATCTGGATCCGGTGTTGATTGCTTCCTATTTGCTCTACAGGTTGGTGTCTTTGTCCTCTACAGGCCTGTCTCTTTTTTTTACCGTAACTGCTACCTGCCAGTACGTGTTTATCTTTATTTTTTCGTATGTGTACTTGATGTCTTTGCTGACCATGCCATCCAATGCAGAGTTGACTAAAAAAGTCGAAGCACATTGAGTATTTGGTTCGCTCTAGTCTTGACACTCTCGCAAGTGATCTAGCAGCTGGAATTACGGAGAATTTACCTCCGGAAGGACTAGGGAAACAGGCCTCTTCTAGTCGTTTTATTTTTTTATCGTTTCAGTGGTTATGGCTTTGAAACTCTAATCTCATCTCCTGCTACGCATAGTTGTTCTCTTTCTGGTGGTGCAGCACTGCTGGATCATTCCATGTGTAATTCCTCGCCCTCTGAATGTGCAGGAGTAATTCTCGTTAACATCACTGACCAATATCCAATATTTCTTGTATCCACAGTGGTGAAACCATTTATTCAATTACGCACGTTGCTTCCATATTTGACAAGGAATAGTTTTTCAATTCTATAATTACAACTGCTTGGTCCAGTGTTACGTAGTTATGCGATGTAGATCGCGCATTCAACAAGTGTTCTTCCTTTTTTCTCAAGGCCATGCAACCGTGCACAAAAATACTTGCATGTAGCAAGAAGTACAAATACCCTAAGAACTCATCGTTACCTCAAGTACTGCTGAAGAGTATGCGTAAAAAAATAGCCTTTTCAGAAATCCTAAAAGCAACCATTTAAAGTTGTTTTAGCTTCACGCTATAAAAAGTATTCCAATGTCCTCTCAAGACTCTTGAGGACTTCTAAGAAAAAATGATGTGAAGAGCAGTTATCCAGTCACAAAAACGGTTCTAAAAGACGATGGCAAATATTGAAGAACTGCCTAAATCTATCGGTACACAGTCCATTGCTTCAGAAAGTGACAAATAATGGCATTACACATGACAGCCCCCTGAATGGGTTGCTGACGGTTTTAGTAACTACTTTTTCGAAGTTTTCAGTCAAGAACATATAAGTTGACATGTAATCTACACTCTCCTAATTCCTTTTTTTTTCTTTTTCTCGGGAGGCCTTGACGACAGTCTAAAGCAATCAAAATTCTTAAAGACACCAGCCGTGGCATAGATAAAATCTCACCGCCCCCCATAACTTCTAGTAGATATCACTTGTGAGTCACTTTCTATGATTATAAAGATTGCGTTCGGGGATGGCATCTTCCCTACTTCTCTAAAGTTAGTGAAGTTCTTCCGCTGTTTAATACGGATGATGAGCTTTATGTTTGCAACTACCGTTCCATCTGTATCATTTATCCCCTTAGTAAAATCATCAAAACATATTTATAGGCTAAACAGATACCGGAATAAATTTAGTATACTGAAACCTTGCCAAGTTCAGTTGATTAACTTTTGATGGAAACCACATTGAACGAGCTGTGTCTATAAGATTATCACTGAATACGCATTTATACACTAGGTGTCGTTCCTTGCCCTCCTACTTATCCCAGCTCGGTCGGGGGTGGAGAGAAAGACGGTAAAGTGGCCCTTTACTCCTCCCCTCCGGCTTCTCCAAGCAAGTACACCTACGTAAACTGTGTAAGGTCCAATTTTCTTTGAAAAAAAGAAAAAAAACTTCCTTCCGTATAGGTCGTTAAGACGCAACAAATGACTTGTAAGTGATCCACTGTGTAATGACCACTTACACGCGACTAAGTCAACGAAAACACAGAAAAAACTTATTTTCGGTTTTCCATAAAATCTGCTCCTTGTTAGCGACATCACAAGTCCGCGAATGGTAGTGGCGTTAAAATGAAGTGTGTAAAATAAAAATTACACCATCTCCCGCTAAAGGGGACCATGGGGAGATCCGAAGCACCGTTTCGGCATGTCGAGCCCGCGTTTCATCCTTAGCAGTTTCCCGCCGACGTTACCATTTACGCTGGGCTTCCCTAGCCCGGAGCTCGGGGTTCGCTTGCCGATGTTTACGTTGCCCTTCGGCGCGTCGAGCCTTCCGTTGCTAGGGTGCCTTGATGCGCGTTTTGTTGCGCGTTTTGGCGCACACATCGAGGCACACTATCCGTTGCTCCACCCGCGGCTCTGCGATCTCGGCAGGCGTTAAGGTATTCCTGCAACTGGCGCTGACGTTGACGTTGGAACTCATGACAACGGCGCAGTGACTGAGCGTGTGTAGGACCAAAGGCGAGCCTTTTATCTAAACGAGGAAGGGGACGGTAGAGGGTGAGTGGGAGTGAAGAAGGGAAGAGGGGGGTGGAGTCGAGGTTTGTGGAGAGGGCTTGCGCATGCGCAGTAAGGGTGGTCACGCCGCACACCGGATTAAACTCCGCCATAGGCTGCTTCGAATTTAAAACAGCGCATTACTCTGCAGAACAATAAGTAAACGTTTTTGGAATAGCCAGACAGTGTCTCATTCTGACCGCAATTAAAGAAGGCTGCCCGCCAGTCATATTGCCAGCGGCTACTTATAGTGACGGTTATTCGTTCTTGTGTGTTTCAAGCGCTGTGCACGTCACTATGGAATACTAACTATCCCGGTCACGCATCTTGCTATTTATAGGAGCTGGCGAGATGGATTCATATGCGTATAACAGACACTTTCAGATGTAGTATAACAATGTTGAGCTGTTTTTTCGTGTATACAACGCTCTGTGAACTCATCCTAGTTGAGAGACAAGTAGAGAGAAATAAACATTATTAGGAACAGACACAATCTTTTGCGGGTGGGCAGTCTTTTTACTCCGGAAAACCGTGGACGCTGATCATCTCCCTGGTCACATAGACCAAGTTACGGGGCAAACTTGAAAGCTGGGCATCTCAAGGTGCTCGAGTCCACTGCCTTATTTATAAGCCGCCGCGATCGCTGCAGGCGACCATATGATAAGCAAAGCGAAGCAGGTTAATCGGAGACTATAGCGGGAACTTTTTGTAGCTCTCCTGGCACGGCACAACTAAAATAGTCGACACTTCTGCGCACCCATCAACTCAGAGCAGCTTGGATATGGAACAGCGGCGATACTATTCGTTTTCAAAGAAAGAAACTGCATTTCCTGTAAGAGGAAGAGCGTTAGATCGGTCTATAAAATGTTTACTGGGTCCTACTCGTATTTGCGTCACCGATTCAGTAAATTTTATGCTACGCAAAACAAACGAAAATCATGACAGATTGCTCTAATGTTACAAAGCCCCTTCTGAGCGGTGGCCTTCTCTGCAATGCTCATGCGCAAGGCGTAAAAGCGTCGCATAGGCAGCCCGCTCCGCAGACCGCCTGCAGTGCGTGGTCATGACACACGGAGGACAGTCGTCACAGCAGAATGATAGGACAAATTTTATTATACAATTACGTGATTGCTGCGTTCATGTAAAATTTTGCCTCATTTGTTAGTTACCAATCTGCAGCCGACAATGACCGCTGTCGAAATTGGGGGGCTCCACCCCCCTAACTTTTCTCGGTGGAGGGCTACACCCCCCTTGTCCCCCGGCAGATACGCCTATGCTCAAGACCCAATGCTGGGTCCAATACTTTTTAGTTTACATTAATGACCTTACTGGTCACATGCACATGGCTTACAGCGTTTTATATGCTGACATTACTATGATTTCCTTTTGCCGATAGATGGAATAACGCTCTAACTCAAAAATTCAATGCTGTACTTTGTAGCGTTTCCAAGTGATGTCAAGAAATCATTTGCCTACTATTCCAAATAGATCTAAATTCCAGGTACTAAGTAAACTCAGCGCAAGTTAACTTCAACGGGAATCACAATTGACTCGCATTTCATCAATAACAGCGACAGTGTATTATTTCTTGGCGTTCACCCCGATGATAACCTCAAGTTCGCTCACCATATTGCTCCCAATATAGAAATGGCTGCATTCAGCGTTCCCGCACTGCTTAAGGCTCGCTCATAGTTTAACGCCAAAGCTATTCTTAGTCGAAGACTTCATGTACGGGTGCCGTGGTAACGCTCATCACAAAGGGGTGTACGCGACAGATATTAGGTAAATCCCACTACTCACCGCTGGTCCATTAAAAATGAAGAAAAAAACTCGTCACGAAACGGGTATCTGCCACTGTGCGGCCTATGAGAAAAATATCATCATCATAAACGGGCGTGTGCCAGAGAAATCGGGTAAATACAACTACTCACCACTGGTCCGCTAAAAATGAAGAAGGCAACAGTTGAAGCTTCATTTAAACCTGAGTATGAGAGTGGTATGGTCAAGATGTAATATATTGACTGCTACCGCCTCAAAACTTCACAAAGAGTGTTCAATAAAGAGCAGTGATACGAGATATCTGGAAGACTTGGAGACAATAGAAATGAGTGAACCTGACGATGGGAATTCCACCAGTTTTGCTGGTTCATCAGTGTCGGCGAAGTGGAGCTGGCGGCATTTTTTTTTTCGCATAAAGAACTTTTTTCTCTTTACTTCGTTTTGACATATTTTCATATCAGTTATGGCATCGAATCATGGGGGATACTTAGCAGTGTCATCTATAATCCCTACAACATCTAAGTAATCAAGCTTTTCGCATGTTTTTTTAAACTGCTCTCGCGACAGTAGCACATCTGCCCCTCTTCGTTGCAACAACATTTTAACTGTTAGCAGCCTATTTCGGTTTAACCTAATTATCTTGCTGTATAAACAAATACCAAGTCAACTTTCTAGTAATTACATTGATCCTGAGCTTTTTAATACTAACATTACCAGGTTTGCGCCTAATAAAAACTTTTTTTTTGCTTGCTAAGCTTCATACAAGTTACGGTAAGCCATCTCCAAACGTATGTGCAATGTCATTATAAAATAATTTAACCACATCACTAAAATCCAAAGTTTGCCTAACATCAATCAAGGAGTCATTAAAAGAGTATTTGTTAAATTTTTAATCTACCTTTTTTACTTGTACTAGATTTGTCTTTTTTCTTTGGTTGTACTACATTTGTGTTTTTATATACAGTATTTATTTCTCATATTATTTGTTGTTTTTTGTTTCATGCATTTTTGCTTTTGTTTTGGTATGTCAATTGCTACATTTACGTGTTACTGTTCAAACTGCTGCTAATAATTAATTCTATTTGTTACTTGTAACCTTAACCGACGGTCCCGTTGAAGTCTAAATCCAAATAAAAAACGCCGGAAGGATAGATGGAAGCTTGCGATGAAAAATTCGTAAACAGTGGGTAGTGTGCTGGAGACGACGTTTCGACAAGCGGACTGGTCTTCAAGTCGCAATGCAGCCTTGAAGTTAAATTCTTGAAGTTGCAGCTTGAAGTTGCAGCCTTGAAGAAGACAAGTCCGCTTGTCCAAACGTCGTTTTCAGCGCACACCCCTTGTTTACGAATTCTTCACCGTTGCAGTCTTATACTTTGGGCTCATCTGTATAATTTTTTCTCTGCAATTACGCTAATATGTCATAATAAAACTGACTGATTGGTTAGTCTAATGATTTATTGATTTATTGAAAAGCGGGGAAGCTGCCTTGGAATGTAGGATTACTGCCAAGTGCTACCCAGGAATTCAGGCGGGCGTTCGTTGCATACATACATACATACATACATACATACACACACACACACACACACACACACACACACACACACACACACACACACGCGCGCGCGCGCGCGCGCGCGCGCTTCTCGGTATGTTTGTCGCGGATTGAGATATAAGTGCTTATTTACAGGGAAAATTTCGTTGATTCGATATGCAGACAGGCTTCCAAAATTTACCCTTGTATAAGAGCGAACCTTCGGTAAGACATTCGTGAAGGTTGTGACAACTACATCGCGGTTTTGAGAGTTCGACGAAAGCGACCAGATCTATTTCCTGTGTTTTTTTTTTCTGCATTCTTTCGTACAATTGCGAGTTGTATCATACTAGAGATGAAATTTCGGCAAAAAGTCGGACTTATTGGCTTACAAGGTTTTGCATCTTATTATGGTGGAACTGCAGTGTATTACAGCACATTTCTTTACATAATGTAAAACATTCGACCCACTTTCAGCATGATATATTCCAGGTATGTGTTCCATGACAAGTCAGCATGAAAACTAGTTTAAGGTATTTTGCCTTGTAGGAACGCAGTTTCGGTTTCACCAGTTTCTCATTCACCGCAAACGTCTGGCAACCACGAGTGACGCTGCTATGCCGCCGGAGGGCGCGGTTAAAGTAAACTCTGTCCCAGCTTAGACCCGGAGTCAGGGAGAACCCGAAATGCTTCCGAGTGAGGAGACTGGCTCATGGGGCCTCATGGCATGCGGTCATGTGTATTTAGTACCGTAAATGAAAAATTCGTAAATAGGG
This sequence comes from Rhipicephalus sanguineus, assembly GCF_013339695.2. NCBI lineage: Eukaryota > Metazoa > Arthropoda > Arachnida > Ixodida > Ixodidae > Rhipicephalus > Rhipicephalus sanguineus. The sequence continues at coordinate 14,336,560 of NC_051186.1, forward strand.
CGTATGCTTGTGCCGACGTTTCGACAAGCGGACTTTTCTTCTTCAAGGCTTCAGCTGCTTTCCTCAGCGCGAGTGTGTATATAGGCTTCGTACCTTCTCCTCCAACCAAAACAAAAAAGGAGGAGAGTGCGACTGCCAAACTGGAGGTGGGGGAGAAGAGGGGTGGCGTGCTGAATTTTGTGAGTCAAAAGGGCAGAAGAATAGTCCGTGAGAAGAACGCGAGAGTGGCAGGGGGGAAGGGGGGAGAGGGTACACCACAATTTTCAATTTTTGGCACCAGCATGGGAACACATTTCGCATTAACATATGCCAACATTCTTATGGTACAGTTACATTTAGAGCTCTTAAAATCATCTCCGGCAACGCCTTCCACGTGCCTCCGCTACATAGACGGTAGCCTAATCGAACCCTGCTCGCATCGGCTTCTCATTCGCGTGCCAGGCTTCGATTCTTGGCGCACACCTCAACCATGTCGCGAGGAAATAAATTCCTGTACGCGTAAAAATTGTACCTTTTGTGCACACTTAGAATGCATGTCTACAGGAAGTACAGCTGAGAAGTGCCCACTGAGCCGTAATTCGTCGTTTTACAAATTATCGAAGTACCCACTGCGTGTACGTAGGCAATAAACGCGGGAGCACATCTTGTTGCTTCTGTTCGTGACAATGATGATTAGTTATGCTCAAGCAATTTGTAAGGAGTGGAACCTTTACGAAACCCACCTTCTGCACAATGCACATGGTGTCACGCCTGGTGTGATTGTGCGCTTCTGCCACGCACGATTACATGTGTTCACGCCACTTCTCGCGCTACATGGCGCCTGCATGGGTTTTCTTCCGAAGCGGTTTCAAATATTGCTCTAGGCGTGCGATAGAACACCTTACTGCCAAGCACAAGGCCTGCGTTCGATACTGTCTCGGACCCGTGACTTTTATTATCTCAATGCACCGCGATTTTGCACTCACGTACAAGGCCGAGCTGTCAGTGGCAACTAACGACGCCGACAGCGACACCGGAACTTCAGCGACAGGAACTGTTTAGCCATGTCGCTTGAAAAGTCGGGAGCCCAAGATGGAGTTGATGAAGAGATGACACCGAGCAATTTAAAATACGAGACAAAGAAGTATCCGTCCTTACTAACGGTTTCTGTCTGCTATCCCCGTATGGTGAAATTTACTGAACTAGTGGCTATCAAAGAGTGTCCGTGTTTTTTCGCGCTATTCATAATCACCACGAATAACCAACAAGCCTCCTCCGCTACTTTACTAAGTGGTCTTGTGGTTTGTAAAACTGCTGCCGAATCTTCAGCCCTTGCTTTTTTGTCGGCACTTTTTTGTCGCACAGATTAAGACAGAACCTTGTCAGCGTCGTGATACTCAACGACTTCGATAGTATCAAGAAGTTCTATTTGCGGAAGGAGTTCCTCAACCGTTCCCGGTTCTGGATGATGCAGTCTGAGAGATTTCCAGGTGCGTACTTGAAACCCGGAGACTTTCTATGTCAACACTCGGCCTATTTAACGTAGTTAGGAGGCTGGAGCTATACCAGTTTGGGTCCCATCTAATGCTGATTCAAGCGAACTTTTCTTGCTTCATGGTACCTCCTCATACTGCTCTTCTGAATACTGCTCTTCCTTGTATTCTCGTAGGTCTAGGAACCATGAATGATGATACCTGGAAGCTCAACCGACGGTTCTGCATGCACACCCTGCGAGATTTCGGCATGGGCAAGTCCTACGCATTGAAGGACATCGTGGTTAGTTTACGCCGTTTACGACAGATAAAACTACCGAATTACGGTTCGGTCCTGTTTACCCTCGCCAGTGTCCACGGATAAATGACCCTCCATTTTTTTCCTATGAAATGTCAGCGAAGTGGGGGTTATCATTCCGCAGCATTCCCGTTATTTAGGGATAGTTGCATGCCGCGCCATTTCACAGCGGCCAACGCGCATCACCCCGTAAGAGAATGCTAAGCTGCACGTTAAAGATAAAAAGTAATAAGTGATCCAGTTAATAATATTAACTCACAGTAAGAGAGTGTATCAGCAAGCACATCCAAAATTTTCAAAAGAATGTTTTTTCGTAAAAAAAGATATTAAAAATTCCTGGGGTTTAACATCCCAAACCACGATATGATTATGAGAGGCGAAGTAGTAGAGGGCTTTCTTTAACGTGCATCTAAATCTACCAACAAGGCAATTCGTTTAACAAGCAAGCTGTTTCATCCTTCGGACATCATTGATTGTCTAAATATGTAAATAACATAGTTAATCAGCTCAAATTATCTAACTTTTTATTTAGTGAAGTCTTACGCTTATTGCATATATCAAGTTTGTAGCCATGGATGCAGTAACAGTTTACAAAGCAAAGAAAGCTGTCTATAACAAACATCCCAGGCAGCACACAACGTCGGGCCGATATTGGTTTTACGGCGGCTGTGCGCGGCCCCACCTCGGGCCAGTATTGCCAGCCTGGCGCCGATATCGGCGGGGCCGTTGACTTTTGCCGGTAAAATTGGGCCGATTTTGCCGCCTTTCAGCCGATGTTGGTCTCTCACCGGCAACATTGGGCCGCGTTAACCGGCCTTCTGCCGTCTTCCCGCCGATATCGGCTTAGCCGATTCCTTTCACCGGCAACATTGGTCCGAGTTTGCCGGCGTTTTGCTGTTCTTCCGCCGATATCGGCTGAGCCGATGGCTTTCACCGGCAACATTGGGCCGACTTAGCCGCCGTTTTGCCGTACTTTCGCCGACATCGGCCGAGCCGATGGTTTTCACCGGCAACATTGGGCCGAGCATGCCGTCATTCTGCCGTGCTTCAGCTGACATCGGCGGAGCCGATGGCTTATCGACGATGTTGGAACTTTCTTGTCTCCCTTCAGACAGCCCTGTTGAGAACGTCCTCCTGCGTCGCGGCGCTCCAAAAGTCCTCGTCACCGACAGAGGTACGGCTTTTACGGCAGAGCTAACGCAAACCACCTTGAAATAGAGCCACACAAGTCACCGACGGACGTCACCCGCAGGCGAATGGCCTCACCGAGCGGGTAAATGAAACCCTCGCCGACATGCTGGCAATGTACTGTACGTCGAACACATGACATGGGACGCCATAATATCTTCCGCACATAACCTGAAGTTAACACGGCAGTGTAAGAAACGGCGCACATATGACGCCGTTCAAACTAGTTCACGGAAGCCCCTCAACGACGCTGGACGCCGTGTTGCCGGCCGTCAGTGACGAGAATAACTCTACCTTTAGCCCGCCGAAGAAGCCCGGCAGCTCGCCCGCCTAGGATACAATCGTAATGCAATAGAGCATTAGGCGCTTGAATATTTGTAGCTTAAGCTGTAGAATACCGCTACATGGATTGCTGTACTAGCACAAATAACAAAGTTCAAATATTGTACCGTGCTAATGCCGCACGTACGACTCGGGGCGCGAAGTATCGCCGACTGAATAGCTTGCATTCTCTTATTCGTTTCTGCTATGACAATGACTAACAACTATCACTAGCACAGTCGCTTTTCTGCCAAAAAAAGGTGGTCTTTAGAAGAATAACTGACTGAAATTAGATGGCCACTTCGTTGACCAGTTGTTCAACGCTATAAAAAATGTTGAAACGTTATAACACATACCATTAACTTCATGGGCCAAATTCGAAGTACTTCTGTTTCGTAAATGTTTTTGCCACTTGTCGGCCGACTTCGCTAATGTATCCAGCATCAAAATTAACCCAAACATTCCCGCACGAATGCTTTTAGCGGAAGAAGTTTTATGTGAGTACTAATTCTGTGCATAAATCGAGCCCGTCATCATATTTGTAGCGCTATATCCTTTCAGCCGCTGAATGTGTGCCGCCAGCGCTCATATACTACACGGACAGTTTCCGATCTCTGTGTTTACACATATTTACTCACGCGCGTGTTTGGGTGAAGCGTAACAAGCTCATTTGCTTCAGTGATGTCACATAATTTTACTTTATGAAAATAGTAAAAGCTCAGCAAGGCGTGTTGCTGAGCTAGTTGGTTCATTACTTGAGAAAAATAGGTATGGTGCAAAAAAGACCGGGCGAAGTGAAGACACGTTTTGTCGTTTGAATGTTTACAAATCAACTAGCCCGCTGACCATCTTTAACGAACTGACAAACACGTGTTTGCCACGTGTTTGTCAGTTCGCATTTGCACTTCTTTGCCGTCCATTTTGCGACATACATATCTTTTTCAAGTAAAAATCTCGCTCAACGATTGCTTCCCACGTGCTTTCAGAAACAGACGCATAAAATTATTATTATGGCACGTGAAATACGATGAAAAATGCGGCTCCAACGTGGTGTACGCAAAGTTTTCATGCAGCGACATGTGGCAACAAGTGATGCATTGAAAATTCGACGAACGCCTTTCTCAAACAGCATGCCCATAGACATGCTGGGGGGATCGCACACCATTGTGGTAGGCTGAGCCGTGCATTCAAGAAGGGAGAATTCGCATTTTTTTTTTCGTCTTCTTCAACCTCTACCCTCCCCCCCTCCCTTCCCCTCGTTCAGCGTCATTGTCGCGAAACTCGCTTGACCAGGCAGGGTAGGGTAGCCGTCCAGACGGCGGGACAATCGTAGCTGCGGGAGCAGGTTTTTTTTCACTCCGACCAGCAGAATTCTTCAAGTGCGGTGTGTGGACATGTGTGGTGGAAAGTCAAAATCGTGCACGAGACGGATACGCGGCAGGATTCCGGCATTGTTTTCGGCAGAGATCACCGCAGCGAGAAACCAGTGGACCCCTGCTTCCATGCTCACCTCATATAAGGCCGCGTGTTCACTGCTGTTACGTGTCATCAGATTTTTGTTTTCTTATCGCGTATTCTCTATTGACCATCGTGTTTTGTGTATTCTGATATGGTGCGCTTGCATTTTTTTATTCGCTCGTGTTTTTAGCGATCCAACGGGCACACGTGAGTGGTTTTTATGCACGATTCCTTTCTGTTACAATCTTACCTTTAGATTAGGAATGCGTGCGTGTCTATCTTGTTTAGATGTAGAGTTCATGGGATCTTGTGGTACCGCTCGCAATGTTTCTCACGTCGCGTGCAGCAGTTTATCCATCTTTTTGGCCCTTAAGATATCACTGAAAAATTTTGCAATTCCCGCTTAAAGGATAACGCTAATTTAATTGCCAGCCGTGTGTTGCGAATGCCTACCGTTCCTTGGTGAACTTAAGAAACGTGGGGGGGGGGGTGCTCCTCTGCTCGTAATTAGCTCACGCGTATACACAATCTTCTAGTCTAGTTGCCACTCTTAATCTCGCTTTTTCGGCAAGCCGCCTAACATTATCTTTCTTTTCTTCGGGTCCATCTTTAATCCTACTTTAATGCTGCCTTCGTTTACATCTCCAGAATTTTTTTCGTGATTCGGCACCGTCGTTACTGAAAAGCGCGATATCGTCCGCAAAACGCAAGTAGCTAAGATATTCTTCGTTAATTCTTATTCCTATTTTTGCCCGTTCTAGTTCTTTCAATATTTATAGTGAATGTGCAGCGCATACCGTTGAAGAGATTGTAACTCTTCGCATAGGCGTGCGCACAGTGGGGCAGGGGGGGCGGCCGGCCCCCGTAGTCACCTAAGAAGAGGTGGGCGCAAGGTCTGCCAAACACATTGACTTAATAGGGAGGGGGGGGGGCGCCGCGATGAACCTCCCCCCCCCCACCCCCTCTGAAGGGGAACCCTGCTCACGCCTATGATTTTGCGCCTGATCCCATTCTCAATTAGGATTGTCCTGCTTTTTTTGAGAAATACGTGGCTGTGGGGTTGTTTTAGATGTTGGCTACGGTATCTATAGATGTTTAGATATTCCTTTATGGCATAATTATTCCGGAACTGCTGGCGTGTGTTCATATCTGTGAATAAATTTGTGTTTATCACCTTGCAAATGTGTTGTTCCTTAATTTCTCAGACGCATGCGTAGTTGGTGCAGCAGGCCTTTCATCAATTTAGTTTTGTTTGAGACAATATTGACTTTCGTTCTCGGCCTTGCACGGTTCGACAGAATTGTGGGTCTTAATCGCACACTAAGACATCAGTGGAGCAGTCGTTCTAATTAGGAAGCATTTTTCGAATATGGCACCAATGGTAGTCGATGAATGTCGTTGGGCCGCTAATAGTCTATTTTAGCGCTGCTGAGTTACAGTACCGTAACCACAGTAATACCGAACTGCCGCGGTCGGCACGCAGCCATTTTACTTTATAACACATGTATCAGCCTGCCTGATCAGGTTACTTTACGTATCGAGCTGCTACCGCCGGTGTCTCCATATAAACTAGCTACGTGCCGACCACGACGGTACAGTACTAAGGTACTTAACGCACGGTAAGCCACCACTGCTAAAACATAATAACGGGTGTAAACGGTCACGCCGGCGGCTACCCGACGTCGGCGGGGCCGACACCGCGCCAGCATCGGCTGAATAACGGCAGGCCCGTCTCGGACCGACGCTGGCTAGCCCACGTCGGCCCGAAACCGGCAAGCCCGCATCGGCCCAAAGGAGGCTAGCCGACGTCGGGCCGATGCGGGTGAAAGTAGCGCGAGCGTGATTTGCCGACGTGGGGCCAATATTGCCGCCGCAATTTGCCGACGTTGGGCCGAGATCGGTCCAATGGCGGCGTGCTGCCTGGGATAGCGGGTAGGTTACAAACAGTTTTTATCATATATATGCCACTGAAATTGGGCAAGCGCCACTACCAAACTCTGCTCCTCTAAGAAGATTAAAGCGAGCTCCACACCTGAGCAATTTCAGTAAATAGCCGAGCTTGCAAGCAAGCTTAACCACATTGCGAACGCAGATTGAGTTGTTACTTCATCTTCTTGCTTCTTGCTCTAGTGTTTCTTTCTATACCTTCTTTCTTTAATATTTCGTCTCTCTTTCTTTATCGTTTTCTATTTGGCCCTCTCGCCTCCTTTTCCTTCTTCTAACCCTCACGTCACTCATCCTGGCCCCCACTTCTTTCGCACCCCTTAGTATGCTTGCCTGTACAAGGTATACCCTCTCACCTCTCCTTTCCATCCCCCTCGCGCTCACTTCATTTAACAATTCCCTGCTACAGTAAACTATACAAGGCTTTGCCATGGGCTCTCCCCTCCTATACCATACCATTCTTCGCAATGCTTTTGTGGGAGCTGGTTGGCACATACGAAACCATACTATACAAAGGTGCTCCATGCTTTACCCAGTCCCCTCATCTTTTCCTTCCTCCTCAGCCTCACTTCACTTTCACACTCCCTTCTTTCATTATACTGTGCATGGCTATGCTATGCTATCGGCTGCTTGGCACAAACCCGCATTCTGGAGCTCATACAGCTCCGGTGTTAAACAGCGTAGCAGGTGTGCGCCAAGCAGCTCCTGGCGGCTATGTGCCAATGAAATTGGGCAAGCCCCACAACTCAGCTCCAGTGCGCAAGAAAAATTTAGAGCCCTTCCAACTGTTTGCGAAAAGGGAAGACCACCAAAGCTGTGGAAGCGTTCCGACGACGAGGCGTCGCACGTGCACTTGGCCTCAATTGCCCGATTGTCGTCGGTGCCATAGGCTCGACGGCCACATGCAAACTCACGATTCTGGTCACGCCGACGTTCCTCGTACTGCCACTGCTCTTTAGAACGTGTGTAAAACGTCCTACCCATGGCGAGTGCAATGAGCAACTGGACACAACGCTAGCGCAATCTCTTCCGTGACAATACAATGGCAGAACGTGAACGGTTGACGATATGTATCGGAGAAATACTATC
>NC_051186.1:14344429-14397971 GCF_013339695.2 Rhipicephalus sanguineus
GTTTACCGCGGGCCGCGGTGTACAGGTATGCGCTACGGTTATTGACACTTATATTTACCCAGGAACGGTGAGAACAGACGTTGGTAACAAAAATGCGAGAGCGTTATGAAAAACCGAGATCGGCAGCGTTGACCTGACGAATGGAAAGAATGAAAATTAGGATCCCAGCAGGAATCGAACCCAAGCATTTCGCGTGGCAATCAGGTAGTCTACCACAGAGCCACGCCAGATCTATAATCTGGTTTGGAAAAACAGGCTGTGCAGGCGTAATGTCCGTGCAACGTCGATCGTGGTTATTGTGCTGGCGATCTAACATTGCAAGACAGCAATAAACTCTACATGATACTCCTACGAAGTGTACTCCTACGATACAGGCGTCATATCAAATTACCATCTGTGGTTCCAGTGTTGCCTCCGCTTATGTAGCAGTTTAATAAACATTACATTTGTGTTCCTATCATTCAGCAAGCTATATTCACGCATGGCTCGACACCGGAGGAATACATTAACGAAAGATACGAATGATATTCAGATCATCGCACCGTAAAATGCACTTAGTCCGCCAGAACGACGCAGTGTCCTCTTCATTTCTTACGAGGCTGGGCGATGGCCTCATGCTGGCCGGTGATGATGCCAGATTGATTGACAGCCACTTTGTAGACTAGGCTACGTAGCCCACATGCGCCCATGTAGTCTACGAATACGACATGCGCCACCCACCGATGTTGGTCTATGTACCACTTCCAGGCCTACCAGCCTCGACGGCCTATACCTCACCAACGCGAAGGGTGACTTCATGTTCCGACATATTGCCGGCTCTATTCAGAGACAATTTGTCGAGTGAATGACCGAGGCATCCACGATTTCTAACAACTGTACTATACCTCATTCTTCGCTACACATGGAACCCTCGTCACCGCGATCACGACCGGATTCAATAACAAGTCATGACCAGCTGCTGATGCTCACTGACCACGGTGATGATGACCTTGTTCAAGAAATGTCTAGAACCACTTCCACACATGCACACGGGTTCGTAAAACGTGCGTGCGTTCTCCAACATTAGGGACAAGTATAAGCACTATATATTCAGCTTACCACTTCTGGTGTTGGTGGTAATACCAACGTTGCCGTTGGCAGCGTTACCCAACTGTGAACAACTGGTTATATAACACACATGCGGCTCTTAAGCATTTATGTGTGCGTATAAAATTTATACAGATCTTTAGCGTCATTTTGTAACGTTTCTCTCAGTAACACAAATTACGTCACAGTCACCTTCCAGCCGCATGCTTCGCACAACATCGGTTCCCACGATACGTGGTATCTGCCGAATTTTTTTTGTTACGATGTCTCTCTTCTAATGCATATTGTTTGCCGCATTGGGTGCATACAGTAATGATCTACCTGGTTTGCTATGCCGGTCAATGATTGCTACGTCATTTTTTATGGAACACTGTGGCAGAATTTGTGCATACACATTTTCTGATGGTATTGTCCTCGAAAACTGTTCTTAGTTTCTCGGCTGTCCAGTAAGCCTGTGAAGCGTCGGACAGGCAAGGCCTTGTTGTCTCGACGTGGGAAACCTGAACCCGGGTTGTTAACCAGGGGACAATTAGCAAACCTTTTTTCCATCCATTTATCAAGTGTCACCAGCACCACATCCTTCCATTCATTTACACTTTCTCTCTTTCCTTTTTTTTTTTGCTGCGTAATGCAATTACAAAGGGACGTTTCGGCGTTTTTCATTCGCTGATTTTCCGTAGTCATGTGCCATATATTTTCATCTTGCAGGCAGCGGTCCAAACATGAATATTTTCCTCACGTCTTGGCGTTTCTCCGGAGCGGCTACCTAAACAGCGAGATAATAAGTGCATTCGTTTCAAATTTCAGACTTTACACGCCCTGCATCGGAACTACAGGTAGGACACAATCGTTCGCGCGATATGTATGAGCGGCATTTGTCTGTTCGTAATTTCCAAATCCTGCAAGACACCGCTTAAAAGGTTACTTTCACTGGAATGTGGGTTGCACAACGTTTACTGGACAGGTTTGCTGTACTATCAATCGCACTCTATAAGCTAACCTTATGTTCGCGTCAAATTCTAGGTGATTCACTCAATAACTTCTTATTCGCAGGAGGAGTTCCAGTGGGCCTGCAGTCAGATCGCTAAGGCAGAAGGGGAACCCGTTGCCTTTTACGAATACATCGTCTCCTGCGCATACAACAACATATTGGCCATAGTCTTCGGACGCCGCTTACCGTACGACCATCCGGTGCGAGCCGACATCAACCGCCTTGTCAACGATTGGCTGGTCGCCGTACGATTCAGCCTTCGCAATCAGTATAATCCAGGCTTCGTCACGGCGATTACGAGAAGAGTTCGCGGCACAAAAGACAACCTCGCTATGCGCAAAGTGGAAGACTTGGGTCTCTACGTTTAGTGAGTACAAATGCAGGAAGTGTTCAGTCTTGGCGTTCCTGTCCGCAGTCAGTGTCGTGCTGAAGTTCAACCAAGCCTACAAAGGGCATGAAAAGGACAACGAAGCTTAGACGAAAGACTAAGGTACCTTTCAGCCATAGCAAAAAAACGCCTCCTATCACCATGTAGTTCTCCGTAGGTCATTAACGACTAAATTGAACGACAGGTCTCGACGTGGCCTTGAATTTCGTGCTCTACATCGTTGTGACGTAATAGATTTCGACAGTGTCTTCCCAGGTGTCTGGATGAGTATTCATATGTACAGTGCAAAGCAGGAAGTTTGAGCAACATTTATTGCGTACAAACGGCGCAATTACAACATACATCTATATTCATAGCGTGTGAACGTACACTCCTAATCTAATTTCTCTTTAATCATCGTCATAACTATTAGCCTATGTTATGTCTACTGCAGGATGAAAGCCTCTGCTTATAATCAAGAACCCAGCCTGCCCTTTGGTTTGAATGTATACGTCCACGATTGTTAAGTTCATCGCTTAACCTAACCCCTTGCCGTCCTAGGCCGCGCTTCCGCTCTGACGGTGACCATTCCGACGCTGGAACTGACGATCGGTTACCTCTCCTTGTCTCGACGTGACCAGCCTAGGTCTAGTTTTTCCTCGTAATATCCAATGACATATCTGCTTACTCTGTTTGTTCTCTGACTCACTCAGCTTGTCTTATAATTACGCCCACCATTTGTCGTTTTGTCGCACACTGGGTCGTGCTTATCTGCTCGAGTTATTCTTCAGGTTTCTGCCTCATATCTTTGAGCTAGCAAGATGCAATGGTCGCACATTAGGCTGTCTTCTATCGAGTAGTGTTGCTCGTAACAATTTTCTTTCCTTCGCGCTCAGTGCAGTTCTCCAGCTCATCTCTAGTTTTGTGGATAGTCTCATAGTTTTGCCGCATATGTTAGAACAAGGAAAATTCAATGGCTTTAAACTTTCTGCTACAGGGAGACTGCTTACTTTCCGGCCTTGACTTGAGAGTGTCTACCATATACGCACCATCTCATCTTTATTGCTCGGTTGATATTGTTTACTTGAGTAGGCAACTGCTTTAATATTTGGCATACATACACAAACTCTTTCACTGATTCAAAGGTCTGGTTGTCTATGAATAATTGTCGCTCTTGCGCCGGACTATCTCGCTTCATCTTTGTCTTCTGCGTATTCAGCTTCGCGCCTACCTTGTCGCTTTCTTGGTTTTCGTCAATATTTTTTACAGTAGAAATGTAACGCTCGAGGTGCGCCCGTAGGGCGTAGAAAGAAAACAATCATCATGTCGAGCTTGTCTTTCCCACGTCAGGTCAAGTTAGGCGTAAATGATCCTAGTTAAGCCGAGGTAAATATGGCCAAGCCTAATTAAGCCTAGTTGAGCATTGTAACACCTAATTAACTCGCATAGTTAGGCACTTTCGGGTTTAGATAATTCCTTCAGACAACGTGTCAGTGAAAACATAAGAATTGTATCTCCGTGACAGACATCTTTCTCAATCGCCATATTTTTTCCTTTTCTTCTGGAGGAGCAGAGTAGCTATTAAATGTCAGTATATATTGGATATGCTATTCGCCAGGGCTGGGCAGTATCGAAGATACATGTACCTTAGATACTATTTTAGATACTCATTGGGTATCTTGTATCTGTATCGCGATACGTCTCGCAAGACGTGTATCAGTATCTGTACTTCCGATACATTGAAGAATATATCGTGTAACTTAAGATACAAGATACTGCGATTGCAACACCACCGTGGGAACTAATAAACGTTGACTGAACTCCGCTTCTCAAGCTGATACTGCAGCCGCTAAGCCACTAGAATACAACTAAAGGCAGTGACATTGTTGTATTTTTTTCGCCAGAGCTTTCTAGTGAGGGCAGGCGATGAGCTCTCAGCATCCCTATTGATGGAGCAGAATCATGTGGTAGCGCTCGTGTCGTCTCGACAGACAAGCGCGCGAACGTCTGCGCCCAGGCGACCTTTTGTTTTCTCTTTTTTTTTTAGTTGTGGGAGTGCCATAACAGTTGGCTCTTAGCCATTGTCCTGTGCCACGTACTCCAACGTGTGCAGCGTCATTCGCACACATTCTGATGCCGCTGTAGTGTCGTTGTCGAAGTTTGTTTTGCGTTGTGCTTCGTTACGAGGTCTGAAGAATGCAAGAATAGGGTTGCTTTGCGTCTCGTGGCTTTCAGACATCTGCGACTTGAAGGAACTCGTGGATGTATGTTTGACTTACATGTAATGATTGACTGATGTGAGTAAGATTCTAACAGCAATAGCACCATTGGTACCGATACTGGATCTAACAGAACAAGCTTTCAGCTTACAGAAGCTATCTTGGCCTACGTCTCTCTTTCTTTTATTCAATAAGGTTTTAAATCATAATTTGATTGTTAGCACAAGTTCGTTCTAAGCTATCCTTCTTTGCCACCCCACACATGATCTATATCTCTTGTATTGTTTTTTTTTTCGGTCTGCTTTCTGCAATATGTCTTTAACGTGCTGGCAACGTAAGCTTTCTGCTTTATTCTTACTTTTAACTGTCTGCGTCGTTTCTGCTGGCGTTAATATATTTCACTTGAGTTTACTGTTATGTCAAGTCAATATTGAGAACAGATATCTAGTAATCTAAGCGTGGCTGGAGTATACAGTAACAGAAATTCTGCTTACTACTTGGTAAAATAGCTAAATTGATTTCACAATATGATAACGTAAATTATTAGGCGTCATTTTAAAGATATTGGCAAAGAGATAGGAAAAACATTGTTCCACCAAATGATCCGTTTTTCTCATGAGCGTCCCAACGAGTCGTTTTGCGCTGTTCTCCATAGGCACTGAATTTTCTGTGGTGTTCGCCCGCTGCGCGCTGACGCGCGCCTTGCAGGACCCAAATAAAGTTTTTAAACCAACCAACCAACCTTAAATGCTTGCCCACCGCGGGGGGTTAGAGGTTATGATGCTTGACTGCTGGCCCGAAGGTCGCCGCGGCCGCATTTCAATGAAGGCAAAATGCTAGGGGCCCGTGTGCTCATATTTAGACATCAAAGAAATTGTGCGACGAAAACACAGACAGAAGGAGACAAGTACAAACACAGTGTTGCGCTGTGTTTGTGCTTGTCTTCTTCTGTTCGTGTTTCCGTCGCGCAATTTCTTTGATGTCATGGATCACCAACTAGCCCAAAATGCTGCTCTTATATTTAGGTTTTAGAACTCCAGGGGGTCGAAATTTCCGGAGCTCTCCACTACGGTGTCTCTCACAATCATATCGTGATTTTGGGACGTAAAATGCAACAGTTTATTTATTAGCTCTGGGCGGGTGTCACTGTTACGGTTTCTATACTTATTCATTGTGTTTGCCACGGAACCGCTTTTCTGTTTTACTTAGATATATTTGTTTAAAGTTTTTATGCTTCGCTAAACGTTTTTACTGGTACTAGTCACCAAGTAGTCGGAGCTGTAAGTAGCAATATAGCGCGATTAGCGGCGGTGACCTGCGGAGCTTTGTGCAACTATACAATATGTCTGAGATGTTTCTGGGCTGCACATGTTCTCTCATGGAAGAAATATTGTTAAAAGATTGAGCATTATTGATTACGTCACCAACGTACGCTCTACGCCAGCAAATAATTATAGGATATAAAAGTCATTGCAGTTTTATGTCCTCTACGTAAACACGATGCGTCGCAAAGAATGTCGCTACCAGCGTTCTTGCTGGTGTACACCTGTCGTGTGATCCGGTATTGCGAAAACCTTAATACATTGAGGGCAAGGTAGAACTCCAGAACGGTGTTTGCGCCATCGTGCGGAACCTTCTTATTGAAGTTCTTGTGATTAGATTGCAATGGGCTATCGTGTCGGCAAACAGAGCAGCGACTGCCAAGAATTACACAAGCGACAAGCAAAAACCGGTATCAGCGAAGTATACAAAAAGCTGTCATGTTAAGCAGCTAAATCAACGCCAATAAGTTGTTCCCAAATGAAACTAATATATCCTGAGAAAGAAATACAAAACATTTGAGATACTAACAGATATTTTATTCAAATAAAACAAAATTGGTCGCAGCTAATAAATTTTCAAGCGAGCATTTTTGTGCATAGGCGTTTAGTACTACATTATAGATCTGTAATAACAAATTTGCGAATGTATCGAAGTATCTTAAGATACAACTGAAATGTATCGTATCGGATACAGTCAGTGCTGCGGTATCTTGTATCTGTATTTCAAATACTTCTTGTCTGCGTATCTTGTATCGTATCGCGATACAATTTCAAAGTATCTTTGCCCAGCCCTGCTATTCGCATATATTTTAAGTCCTCATTCATGACGCAACTTCTCCATAAACGCGGCCATGCCTACCGTGCAATGCATTTTCGTTATGCAGTAAAAACTCGTTAATTCGAACCATTGAAGTTAATTCGAACTAGCGCCCTGGTTCCGGCGCAGCGCTGTGCATTTCTCCAGGGGAAAACTCCCGATAACTCGAACGCCTCGATATCCACAACAGTTATTTAGGATTGGGAGCCCGTGGTTTTCATCGCTTCTCGTGGAGGTTTCCCCGCAGTGATCACAATGTGTTGCAAAACCAGACTGAACCACGTTTACCTAGAAGTACATTTACAGCGCAAACGTAAAGACGCACCAGAAAGAAAGAAGCATCTTTACGTTTGCGCTGTAAATGTATTTCTAGGATTATGAACTAACTAGGCCCAAAAGAAGCTTTACTCACATTTACCTGAGATGCGAAACAACGAAACAGCAGCATTTCTCATCAGAAAAGAATCCGAACGTGGCGCTGAAGCTCTTGGGCAAGCTGCAAAGGATACTCATGGAGTCGCGACAGAAGATACGCAAGCACATAAAAATTACTGATTACTTTTAGCTTCGATTGTGTTAACTATACCGTGTAGGTAAACACGCTTTCGAGCATACATAGCGTCATATATTTCCATATTAAGGCTCACTGCTCTCATGAATACATGTCAGTGCTGGTTTTTGTCGTATCACTGACTGATCAGTTAATTCTGTTCGCTGCTAGAGCTCCATGAACTTAATTTACGAAATCATCCGCCAGAAAGGTGCAGTAACGCCTTATATGCCATAACAAGTCCAAAGGTGTCTTCTTCGAGTTCTGCCCGCGCAGTGTGGCGCGATGCCCGTTCATTCTAGCGCCCGTCCTCTCATTCGAACTCCGCTTATTTCGCACAATTTCGGAGTCACCTTCCAGTTCGAATTAAGAAGTTTTTAGTTTATTTGAGTGTCATCTCATGTGGCTCTATGTATTCGAATAATTTCTCAATTTTCCTATTTCCCGCATGAATGTGATGCGCGGTAGATTATCCTTCCCTTAGGCCATCTAGTTCTCTAGGTAGAATAATGTTAAGCGTGACATTTATCGTACTGCAAATTATGCTCTTGAATATTTTGTGCAATACTCAAAGAACGCTCACCGGCTATAGTACTCAGCTCTCCAATGTCTCCCTTTTTGTGTATTGGCAAAATACTCGCGTCTTTCAAGCTCACTGGTACATTTGCATATTGAAGGCATAATTCGTAGATATTTTCAAGTGTCCTAAATATAAAATATCCTCCCTATTCGATCGAATCATTTGCTATACTGCTATTTCATTAAAACTGTTCATACTATTACCCTGCTTATCACATACGGCATGAATTCTGCGGTTTGACATACAACGCTTTATTTAGTTGCCTTTATGTTTCTGCCCTTCTATGCTGCAGTCTCTTTAACTTGGGCGTTTGGGTTCCTACTTTATTACATTAACTTTTGATAGTTTTAGTAGCTCACTGTATTGTAATGTCTCTTGATGTAAGTCGTGCTTGAAGTAGGTCGTAAAGGGTAATTTACGTACACGATAAAAATCGTTTTCTCTTTAGTGTCTGTTTGAAATACTACATTCTTGTCCAACATTGGCCTCTCTGACAATCTTTAAGCTGTGTGCTTTCAGCTTTGATGACAGAGAAGCCCTCAACACAACGTCGCCTGTGCGTTGGGAATATGATTGAATCGCATCGCACAGTAGGCATCCTTTTCGCTACCGTTAGCAATAAGATAATGATAAAATAGTGAAGCAATATGCTCCGCACGCCCCAGTAACAAAGGCTAACCACAGAGGTCAAGAAACTGCCGTTTTTTGACATTATGGCCTTTTTATAGGCCACTAAGTAATAACTCACTGGCTTTCAGTATGCTGCTGCTCTAAGTTTGCAAGTAAGCGCAAACATGTTACGTCGTACATAGACTATGGTTGTCACCTCAATCCACTGTTTCGTCTCTTTGAATGTCCGCCGAAATGACTTTTCCTTTCCTAGTAAATACCACTTTTTTATTTCATATAATTACCAGCAGTCATGTAACTTGACACTTCAAATACGAGCGCGTAGGTACAGAGGGAGACAGGAAGACAGGGACGAGCGCATCCCTGCCTTCCCAAGTTCCTGCATAAGTTACGCGCTCGCATTTCGAGTATCAATCTTCACCAACTCGCCCAATCAGCCGTTCTGAGAAGTTTCGCTTAACTGCTTTTATTGTTCGTATTACCGAGACAGCCGCTTCTTTGCTCAGATACTATGGTTCACAAATATAATGTTCGCATAATAAATGTTCTTGCCCTTAAAGCGACAGGATAAATGAACACAAGGCCACGGCGGAATACGGTGTAAACCGGGACTTTGTCGACGCATACCTGAAGAAAATACAAGACAGCGACGATGTGTCCAAACCACATTTCACAGGTGAGACAATGCGTATCGTTTTGCGTCAACTGTTTGAGAAGTCCGGCATTATGCTGTCGTTCGCCACCTTCAATTTCGGTGGTTTTCTGCCAAACCAAGCGCAGCTCCTAACATAAAACACATTTTTCGCGCAAGTTCCACTACAGGAAAGTCGTCAAAGCAGCGAAGCTGATGCCCCCTTTCGTCAGGCTATTGCTATTTTCTGTTTTGCAAATATTTTCTAAGCATTTCTGCGTTTTTTCAGTCTGAAGACGCGTGATACGCACACCGCAACGAGTTGGTCGTCACAACACATCATCGCGGACGTACGTTTTGAAGGCTCAGAGTTCTGGTTCTAACTATAGCTAACACGTGCGCCATACAAGTAAATCGCTGAATGTTGGTCGTGACCACCTTCAGGTTTGTTTCGCCCGTGTCCTCCGCGGTTGCCGTAGCTATCTCGGAGGCCACGGTTTTGCCTTTGGTTGTACCCCGCGATAGTGGGCGCGCACGTATCCCCATTTGCAGTACACTCAAACGGAAGACGACCATCAAGAGACCATTTGAGGATGCGTAATAAAACAGTCCAATGCACAGGAAGCGAGAGATGAATTAACGGAGAATGCAACTGCAAAGGCGAAAATCGCCGGGCCCATTCGTCCCTGATGAACGGCGTTTTGTACCACTGATCGTAAGATGCATAGCTAAGTAAATTGATCGTGTATGTACTTTATCGCCGTGGCATTACGTATATAACCGATTTTAATGCATTTAGGCGCTAGAGAACGGATATCGGAGGGTTTGCCTCGAATTCGATGTCGTGTGATGCTCGCTCGTACTTGCGAGTTGCAGCGCGCGGGAAAAACTAAAACTTATTTTGCATTGTACTTGCAGTTCGCTTTGATCAGTTTCCTTTGTTTCTGAAGCGTGGATTGGCGGAAGAAGCTTTCCAGGTCCTTGATTTTCAGGAAAACGGCGCCTGGACACCAACGAAAGAGGAGGGATATATTGTGGCCTATGCACATTCGCTTGCGGGCGGCTCTCTTTGCACTACCCAGTTAGTGCTAGGGCTGCGATGAGGGCGCTGGTGGCGGTGTTTTTCGCAGCGCCGCCTGGGCAGTCTGACGTCTATATCACCTTAGGTCTTGCAAGCCGGGCACAATGAAGTCGCGGAGAGTCTGATCTTGTGGAGCCATGCTTGTGTACTCGCTCACCCCATGCGAACGCCATGTAACAGGGAGGCTTTTTCCCTGGTTAGGCCTCTTGTCACACATGGCTCGTGAGGTGTCAACCATGAAGAATTAAAATGCCTGTTGACAGCTTCTCTTAAAATGTGTTGATAGCCTCTAAGAGCCTTCTTCGTTGGGCTAAGTTCCAAAAGTACTCCGGGCAAGTCTGCCAGCCGCCTCATTACCCGCTGTACCCTCATGCGATAGAATCCATTGAAACTTTAGCTTTAGACCAACGCTGTGCAACTCTTTGAGAATATGCAGCTATCTTTGAGTGCACTTCTCCATAACCAATTAATGCTTTAACAGTTGCAGATCCGGCTTACTGTCCGGAAGCAACACGACTTGTTGCTCCCTACAAAACTTTAGTTTCTTTCAGGGCTGCCTGAATTGCCACGTTTTCACAGGCTGTCCGCGAAACAAGGCACTCGACTTGCGCAGCCCAGGACACCTTGAGGGACGGGATCACAAACCCTGCAGCGCTTTTTGCACGCTCTATGTCAACCGATCCATCGATGAAAACTTTGAGTTGATCGGCGTACTTTTCTTCAATGTATTCAAGCACCAGAGAACGTGCTCCTGCTGTAGGTGTGGTGTGCTTGCTGTGCATCCGAGGAATTGTCAGCTGGCAGTCGACATTCTCATGTGACCAAGGTGGATCTTGTTGAAGTTGTCTGTGTTTGGGGAATTTTAGGCCAAGATGGCGAAGAGTGTTGAGAGCCACGAAAGCTCAAGATTCTTACATCGCCGAAGGCGACTGAGGAATGCTCGGACTGGGCTCGATTCACTAAGTCGGCAAAGCTGTGTCAGCACTCCTTGCGAGGCGAGAAGACAGAGCGGTGGAAGCCGAGATTTATGAAGCACCTTTACGCTCGCTGCAGACTTTGGCACTCCCAGACCAACTCCTAAGCCTTGGCGATGAGATGTTTCCAGCCGATCGTACTGAGACTCACATAGAGACATCAGAGGGAATTGTAAAAGCACACGGTTGACAATTTTGTCGTGTTTAACCTCGTCATTGACGATGGATGGCTTCCCCAGCTTGTTCCTGCCATCCTTCGAAGGATTTTTAAGCCCGCTTAAAGTGTCGAGATCGTCTTGTCTACTGCAGGTAGCGAATTCATCCTGAAGTCTAGTGTTACCCCAAGGAATCTCATGTATTAGGTTCACCATGGCGATAAATCAGTTTCGGTGGTAGTTCATGATCGTAAATAACACCGCAAAAAACGACGGACGAACACACAGAGGCAAACCAGCGCTGGTGTGTCTCCGTGTGTTCGTTCGTTTTTTTTCGCTGTTATTTTACGTATTTCGCTTGCTGAATTGGTGCATCTGGAAGTGATATCCTCATCCTTTTTGCTTGTCTTCGCATACCGAGAAATAGGGTAAACCGATACTTTTCTGCTGATATTGTTATTAGTCCAATCGATGCGAGATGGGTCTGCGCGTAGAGTATAACCCCTTGTGCAATAATTTCCAATCGCTTATGCTGATATCCAGACAGCCAGATGCATATGTCGTCGGCGTAAATTGAGGTATGAACTACATTGTAGACTTTCTTCGGGGCATAGGGTAAACCAGCCGTGGATACATTGAACAACACTGGAGAAAGGACAGTGCCCTGTGGCTCGTCTCAGGTGATTTTTGCTTGAGCTACTCGGCACAGTCCCCTACTTCACTTGCATAAAGCGATCACTAAAAAAATTACACCATCTCCCGCTAGGGGGACCATGAGGCGATGCGAAGGCGGAGCACTTGCGCGATCGCGTTCCATTGGTGTTCGTTGAGCATGCTACCGCCCTCGCGTCGTGGAATGCGAAGAGAAACGCTACGCGCGTCCTGTCTTTCCTCTAGCCTAGCCGTTATTTCTCACAGGGCGAGCGGGGAACGCAGTCGACAGGCGCGCGGGAGAGAAGGGAGCGCAGGAGCGGAGAGAGAGGGGGAGGGGACGCGCATGCGCTGGCGCTCATCACGGCGTTGCGCAGTAGAGAATAAGGCGCGCGAGACGGGGGAATCCTAGGAGAGCGCTCATCGCGACGTTGCACGGGAGAGAATGAGACGCGCGAGCGGGGGGAGCGTAGGAGAGAACAGGAGGGGCAGGAGGATGCGCATGCGCAGTAAGGGTGGTCACGCCGCACACGGGACTGAACTCCGCCATAAGCTGCTTCGCTTCTAAAAAACGCATGAACAAAGATGCCCTCTTATTCCTGAATGCACAAGATGACAAATTATCGCATCCTGGAACACGTAGTCGTACGCTTTTGAAACGTCCAAAAATACTGACAGCGTTGAAAATCTGTTTGTTTGTTTGTGTTTATGTGGCTTACCAAGTCTAAGATCTTGTCAGGTGCAATCAATTATTGCCGAAATCCAGTCATACATGCTGGAAGAGCCTTGTGTTTCTCAATCCGCCATGTCAGCCGAACACAGGCAACCTTCTCCATGAGCTTCCCTACGTACGAAGTTAGTGATACTGATCGATATGATGCCAGCTCTGTCCTGCCTTTACCAGGTTTCAGCAACGACACGACCCAGGCCATTTTCCATGTGTGAGGGGTGTTGCCCGACTCCCACACATAGTTGAAATGCCTCAGAAGGCTACTCCTCACTTCTGCAGGCAGATTTGAAATCATTTTGTTCGTAATTTCACCACGCCCAGGAGCGCAGCGTCGACGGAGAGAGCTAACGGCTGACGTCAGTTCCCGTAATTTAAAAGGCACGGCGATGGCAAATGCTGAATGACCAGGAAGTGAACTTGGTGGTCCACTTTCTCTTCCAATCATATAAACGTCAGCAAATTCCTCAGCTAGGGATGACATAGACACTTTGATCACGAATGATAGTTGTAATTTGAGCTTCTCTTGGCAGAAAGTACCAATAGACAAAAAATCTCCAGGACACGGGTTCCATGGCAGCTGCAAATAGCAGCTCGGTTAATCATGATCATTCTAACCTAACGGATGCCGATTAGTGGGGTTTTGTGGCGCAAGTCCCAGGGTTGGCCAATGAGCGCCATGTCTTTTGGTGTGGTGTTAGCGTTGACCAACGCTTCCTTTTCATGACGTAGTACGTAATATTGCTTATAGATGCCGTAAATTCATGCTATACCGCAGCGGGGAATTATATAGTATAAAATAACGGCAGTCGCACGTGTAGTGATTTATACGTATTAACGAATGACGTGCGATGATAGTTTCAGCAAGAACGATGTCATGAGCACAACTGCCTCCTTAAAGTTTTTTAGAAGGCCGCGAGACGGGTGCTTCCTTGATACAGCTACCGCAGCAGCCACCTCTGTTGAGTAGTCATGCTACGGATTGCCAGGAAATACAACGTGAAAACTATCTGTCTTTTAAAAGTCCAAAAAGTGGCTCGTACTTAAAGAGATGTTCCCTGCCTATAAACATTGCAAAATGGAGCGGGGTTTGATGTCGATATGATAATGGGAAATGCTTTGTTCTCTTAACGTCTAGTTCCGGACATTGCAGCAGGTTATCAAGCACAGTAAGAGTCTAACCACATTTATAACACAAGGGTGGGTCCTCACCAGACACGAGGCATAAGTGTGTGCTGTGTGTGTGTGTCCTATCCTAGGCCTGCAAAGTGTTACTTCTCTATGGCGAGTCTTACACATCGGCGACTAGTTACAAAGATGCGGCTTGATGAGATATATTTTGTTTTGTATTTCCTTATCCCGTAGGCGCTGCCAGTAAGCCCTGAGATTGTTTCTTATGAAGGCCTCCAGGCCCATTGCACGGACAGTCATTACAGGGTTCGAACATTTCCTTCGAACCATGGTGTCCTGGCACCCAGCATACCACGAAATGCTGTCTCAATGCGTAAATGGTCATAGGAGCGAGTAGATATATGCAATGACAGGATTCCTTAGCGTTTTGAGACCTTTTAAAGCTGTTGCGGCACTTAAAAAATTTGTGTATACAGCAGTCTTGTATTTTTAGTTCCTGAAGGTGTTCAACGGCCGCCAATATCGCGTAAACCTGTGCTGTGAAAATGCTTGTACAAAGGTGCAGGACGCCGACGTCCCAAAAAGATAGGCCGACTGTTGCGTGAGATACGCCAGCATGAGACCTCGAGGCATCAGTTAAAAACTCGGGACAAGAGTATTTCTACTGTAGCTTGAGAAAATACATCTACATATCTGCCACAGGCGTATGCTTTGTAATAACAACGGAAGGCACATCGCACACGATAAGCTGCCACTGCCATGGTGGAAGGTGCTTAGCGGGAGTCAGCACTGGTGCTCAAGGAGCGGCACACCCATCTCCTCTGTCAAACCTCTCACACGCAAGGAGTGCGGCTCTCTTACTCGAGGACGATTACGAAAAACGGTACAGCTGGACAAATCATTTGCAGTAGAGTACGCAGAATGCTCCTCGTTTGAGTTCACTTTCAAAAATGCACGAGGGATAAGTATGCTCTCGGTAAATGCAGAGATCACTCGTCTGATTCCACGTAAAGGCTCTCTGCAGGGCTTGTTCTAAAGGCACCTGTAGCAAGGCGAATACCAAGTGGTGGATGGGGTCCAGCATCTTCAAGGCGCTTGATGTCGCAGGCTCATAGACATGGACCCGTAATCTAAGTTAATGGATAGCATTGTAGGCAGGAACACTTTCTTGAAGCTTATACTTCTCCGGTTAGTCAAGAATTTAGCATTTCCGAATGAGCTGTATTCTCGTAGCTTTCTCCTTGATTTTATGTTATATATGAATGCCGAAACTAGATAATGTGTGTGCAAAGGTCCCGACGATTCCGTTGCACAGTACATCAATTAGATTTGCCTGAAGTTGCCGTGGATACATTTAGTGCTGTGACACGGTGACGTACACACTACTAAACGTAACTTGTTCGCTCGGTGTCAATTTTCTTGCACCCGTCTACACAGGTCCGGTTTGCGTCCGTGCTCTGGGCGAAAGAGATTGATAGAATCAAAAGAAAGAAAGCGGAAAAATGAAGGCGCTTTCAGGGTGCCACTTGATTGCCTGACAATTATAGGCTTACATTTGATCACTAAGTCCTGCAGATTACTGCTAAGCACTTCTACTATGTCCAGTAGAAACTGTGGTGCCATAGAAGTCACAATACCTGCGAACCTCGAATAACGTATCTTTGTGATTTGCTCCCGTGTAGTGGAGAAGCTAGCTGGCGTGGTGGTCAGCTTACTCGCTGGTACTACAAGTGCCGCCGGTACCATCCACTGGCATCTGCTTAAGCACGCTATGGAACCTGACACACTGCAAGCAAGGGTGCGTATCACTGCATTCGCAAGTTGTACTGAAATGAAGCACGTTGTATATGTGGTAAGCGACGAACGTGAATGCATAGCATTTGCAACTTCGTCGATGAATGCCGTTGGGCCGCGAATAGTCTATTTTAGCGCTGCTGACTTACAGTACAGTAACCACAGTAATACCAAACTGCCGTGGTCGGCAAGCAGCCATTTTACTTTATAACACGTGTATCAGCCTGCTTGATCAAGTTACTTTACGCATCGAGCAACTACCGCCGGTGTCCCCATATAAACTAGCTACGTGCAGACCACGACGGTACAGTACTACCATACTTAACGCGTGGTAAGCCACCACTGCTAAAACATAATAACGGGTGTAAACGGTCACGCCGGCGGCTACCCAACGTCGGCGGGGCCGACACCACGCCAGCATCGGCTAGCATACATAGGCCCAATGACGGCTTGCCATCATCGGCTGAATAACGGCAGGCCCGCCTCGGACCGACGCTGGCTAGCCCACGTCGGCCCGAAGCCGGCAAGCCCGCATCGGCCCAACGGCGGCTAGCCGACGTCGGGCCGATGCGGGTGAAAGTAGCGCGAGCGTGATTTGCCGACGTGGGGCCAGTATTGCTACCGTCATTTGCCGACGATGGGCCAAGATCGGTCCAATCACGGCGTGCTGCCTGGGTAGTGTCTTTTCAAAAACTTATTCAACGTACGTAAAGCACAGACTATCACCGTGGACCGTAACCACCTCGCCTTCTCGCTGAGGAAAACAAGGGCTAACCGGTCTGCTGAGGCTAACAAGAATGATTTTCATTAGTGCACTTTCTCTTTCACTTAACGTAATCTAAAGTACAAGTAAAAGCACGTTCTGTTGAATTAGATTCGTGCTACAGTGCCGGTTAATACTCTAGCACTTCTACGTCTCTACTTCTCGGGTTTGATTTCCGATGCCGTCGGCACAATTCGTGTGCCTTAAAGAACCTCCTGTGGTCAGAATAAATTCAGGTTCACTCACCTCGGTGTCTATAACCTTACAACAATACTCTGCAGTTTTAGGACGTTTGATCGCAGTGTGAGCTTCATTTCTTTTCTGCTCTCAATGAATGGATGGTATAATGTGGTCTTTTCCTTTACAACAAGGCCGTGTGCTGAGCCACCAAGCTCAATTTTGATGTTTCCTAATATGTGGCCTAATTCAAGTTAGTATTTTTTTTCAAACGGAAACGATCTAAAGGAGTTCATATTTTAAGGTGGTGGGCCACACAAAAGAAAAACATTTTTAAGAGCGGCCAGCGTTAAAATAACTTTTTCTTGAAAACAAGCATGTCTTATTTAACTTACCCAACTATTTATAGCGGAAAATATTGATTATTTATTTACTGCGAGTAATCTTTGTCAAAAATTACATTAAAAGTGGTTTTCACGCTAGCAGTAATAGGTGACTAATGGGATGCTTAATTCAGTAAAGCTTTAGCATTTGTGTAACGAAAGTTAGGAGCTATGCAATAAAATACGAGAAATATTATGCAGTAAATATCAAGGAACAAATGTTAAAAAAAACGAAAAAGACGGGGAAAAAGAGCCAATTTAGTCTGAACCTGTTTGCAACACCAGCTGTAAATAAAAATATTCCATCAATTTGTTTTATTCTAGTTCACTGCACAAATATATATGTTGTAAATTATTATACAAAATTTCAGTTCAAAGAACACACCGACAAAAAAAGTTATGAAAATTTGTGTCACATGATTTCGAGAAAATTCTTATTTTGAGAAAAACGTAAAGATGCAGAGCTTGCCAAGTTATATTTAATGACATCCTCTTATGTAATAGTTAAAATAAAATTTTTAGTTTTTTGAATATCATTAATATAGACGAAACAACACTAACTTTTGAAACCAACTCAATGTGGTTTCGGTTTCGCTATACGATCACGGGGTATGAAAAACTTGCTCTAAGTCGCAAACTAACGATGATAGGAGGATAATTTTTGTTGCAACATATTTTCTAATGTTTGGGCGTGCACAAAAATCGATCTCGCAAAAAAATATTAACTTATGAACGTGGCCTACCACCTTAACATTCTCCATTCTCCACCAGTACCATCCTTGTGGAGACGTCGGCTCGAGCGCCTACCCACTGTATGCAGATTTCTTCACCGCAAGCTTCAATTTTCCCATCTTCCCCTTCCTGCCGTTTTTTGAACATTCCCAATTATAACTTTAAGCAGTTTTTGGTTATTGCTCTTTTGTTTTCATTTCTTATCCCTTCTCTTCTGCCACGACTCCTGTAACCGCCTTTTCGTGATATTTTTCGCGGACCCGTTCAAATTCTTAGTACGACCCCTAAAATACAGGGGTAAATGCAGGCTAGTGCAGGCTATGGAGGCTAAGTATATTCCTCTGCTTTGTTCATTTCTTAACAAGGGTCTCGTCTAGGCAGACCTGATGCCTTAGGTAGCATGCGAGATTTTATTGCTCAGCAGCCAGCTAGTAAAAAAATTCTTTTTCTACGTGAGTCCAGTTGATATATATATATATATATATATATATATATATATATATATATATATATATATGTATATATATATATGTATATATACATATATATATAGTGTTTCATACTCTCCGCCATCGCTGCGAGTGGCGCGGCTAACATTCCCACTATTACACTCACAGAAGAACCCAACAAAGATGACGGGTGAATGACAGCTAATATAGCTCAACTGGCAGGGGCACCGGACGCGTTATCCTAAAAGATTTTAGAAAATTAGGTTGAAGAGCACTGAAAAAAAGTCACAGTTTCGCCTCAAAGGCGAAGCAATGAATTCGACAGCAAGAAATTGGAATGTCGCAGGAAGAACGGCAAGCAGCTATAAACACAGGGCGAGTGTGAACTAACAACTGTCACAGCTTGACACTTGCAACGAGCTCTGCTCAAAAACCAAGGAGGGGGCATGAAAAGAACGCACAGGTATGCTGAGGACGAGCGCGAACTGTCACAATTGCTACTTCAACTCACTCCTACTTTGGCTCTTTTAGCTAGCAGATCACTCCTTTCCCAAATGCGGCCGCTGCAGCGAGCAAAGTGGCCTCCCTGTGGTTTACAACTTCAACTCAAACTTTGCGGTGAAAGTAGAAGACGTACAAAACTCTTCCTCAAGAGATAATCACGCGAGCACCGTCGACCACGCCCTGTATGTCAAAGTACAAGTCGAAGGTGCACATCCCAACTCCGGTGAAACACCAGACAGTTTTAAAATTGGGGACCCAAGAAATTTGCGAGCCGCCAGGATGCATGCGCAGAACGAAAGCCCCTCTCGGACTCTTGCGCCCGCGTTGCCCCAAAACCCTGTAGCGCCTTCTTTTGGGAGGCAAAAAAACGGCAGAGCGCTCCACCACAAGAGAAGAAAATAAAGACGGCGCTTGGCAGCGGCACGTGAAGCCGCGGCTTGCGTTCCCTGCGGGCCTCGATTCTGGTCACTAAGATAAACGAGAGAGAGACAGAAAAAACTTTTATTTTTTTAAACCCAAGTCCGGGACTGAGCTCTAGGGTGAGGCTTTAATGACCTCCCCTAAGATGGTTAGTATGTGGTTAAGGAGAGTTGCCCACGAGCAGGTGGTTTCGCCCAGATTCGCAACCCAGGCCTCCCATGTATGTATGTTAGAGCGGAGTGAATGGTGTTGTGGCGTATTGGCTCTGGGGCAGTGCCAGTATGTGTGGGATAGAGTCGGTATGGAACCGCACACTTGGCAATGAGTTGTATTCGGGGCCTGTTGTATATTATGCAGTGTTAAGTCATTCGGCAGAGAGTGTGTTTGTCTGCTCCAAGATAACCTCGGTCAATTTCCTGCTCACCTTGTAATTTCTACGGACGCAACACAAAATCTTCAGAAGGCCGGAGTGGGCATTTTCTCCCAGCAGTTCAATTGGTCTTTTTCTCTCCGACTACCCGACTTCACCTCAATATTTCATGCAGAATTTATGGCAGTCACATTGGCTCTAAGAAAACTCAACTCTCAAAAATCGCAGGCTATCGTTATCACAGATGCCTTGTCGGTTTGTACGCATTTAACGTCCGCAAAACAATCACAGCTACTTAGGATGTTTTCGAGCCTTCTACCATGTAGCATATCAGAAGTTCGGTTGGTATGGGTCCCCGGGCATGTGGCGATCTATCTTTCTAAATGAAGCAGCTCACTCACTCGCTACGGCGTCTTTAGATAATCCAGTGTTACATGTAATACCCCTTTTATATTTCATTAGCGGAGAGAGATTCAAATGTCTGCTATATTTAAAAAACACCGAAACAGCTTTCATACAATCGGAGGAGTACCGGCACTTAGACTTCCCATGGAACACCACCAAATGCCTTTCACGTCAATGCAAGGTGACCCTCATAAGCTTTTCCTGTAGAGTTCCCCGGTTAAATTATTACCTGCATAAATATGGCTTCTCATTAACTAATCTCTCTGCAGGTTGCGATAAAGCGGAAACGATAGATCACCTTTTTCTATCGTGCCGCCGTTTCGCCTCACTCCGTAGAATATTTCTTGAAATGCCGACTGGTAGGCTGGGCTTACCATTTACTACTTCTGGCCTGTTGTCGTTTGGAGCTGATCAGTTTGGGGCAAGCCGCGGGGCTATTATGACTGCGCTACGCAACTTCATTCAAGCAACCGGCAGAGGACTCTGCTAGTGCTGCCGACCACTAAAACCAACCTTTTTTTTTCTGTTTTCTTTTTTTTTTCACTCTTTATTCTACGGCTCTTTGAATTTCTCAACTCTTTCACTTTTTTTACATCGTGTTTCGTTCTTCTTTCCCTTTGATGTTTCATAGGGTTTACATTTTCCTTTATAATTGTCAGTGTGGCCAATCCCCCTCGGGGGTATGAGCCAGTCTTCTTTAGGCGACGAACAAACAAACAAACAAAGTTCATTTGGCTCTAGTTGGTACATAATTCTTGCTTGCTTGATCCTTCCTTCTTGGCTCTTACCCACTACGGTGAATTGGCCATGAAATGGGCGACTAACACAAGTGGAGAAATTTTGAATTTAGATGAAGGAAAAGGAACTAATCGGCCGTGTAGGGTATAGAGAAAAGTCGAAGAAAGATTAGTTCTCGAAGAAAGATTATGTACTAATAGAAATAGGAATGTGCCAAACGTATGGAATACAATGAATTAGCGCGAGGAAGTCGGATGTACCAAATTTTGAGAATAATCAACACGTAATCCTTCTTGTGTCCCTAAGAAATTCGCATACGGCTGTGCAAATGTTCCTGTTGCTGTGGCCCAGAGAAGATGCCCCAAGGGACAGAATGTTGTCAGGGTGAACAGTAATTCTTAGTTTTCTGAATAGCGTTTCGAAATGTTTTTTCCTGAGGATACATATTGCTGAGGCTAAAATTACATCCCAAACTCACTTCTTTGTGATTCTCACTTCTTCTTTACTTCTTTGCCCCTGCACCCATCTGAATATGATTTCATGTCTTCGCGTATCTAATACGTTATCATCCTTGTTATACGTTTTGTTTAGAGCTATTGTGTGCACATGTGCGTTAAGTTTCCCTTGGGCTTACATATGCATTGGCGTATGAATGAATAAAGCAGTTTTTACTCAATCCTTGTGTCGTGCGTTTCGTTTTTTCGTGGGTGCCTTGTGCGTTTGTGCTGTAATTTTAGCATCATGATTGTCGTCGCAGTGTAACGTATATACTGTGATTCTGGTTCAGCCGTCTAGTTTATTCCTTCCTGTGGCATAAGTCTACAAGAGCCAAAGTGTTCCCACTAACTCGTGGCACTACGGGCCACGGGACGCTCTTCTTTTAAATGCGAAGCATTTCTTAGCGAACTTCTGCGACTTTGACCGTATCTATATCTATCTATCTATCTATCTATCTATCTATCTATCTATCTATCTATCTATCTATCTATCTATCTATCTATCTAGCCGCCTACGACTTTGTGCTCTCCTGGTCGCTTGGTTAATCGAATGTGCACCAAAATTGGTATGGCGTAACATGACTGTATGACGAACATAAATGACAAGTCATAACATGAAAATCATGACACGAATGTCATGTACAGCATGATTTACATGCTATGCTCATGGTGCGCTGGCGGCCGTTTCGCTAGCTTGATATACGCCAAAATTGGTATCTTGCGACGTGACCGTGTGACGAACATATATAACACGAGTTATCATGAAAATCATGACACGCATGTCATGTACAGCATGACTTACGTGCCACGCTCATGGGGCGCTGGCGGCCGTTTCGCTAGATTGATATGCACCGCAATTGGTATCTTGTGACGTGACCGCGTGACGAACATAAATACCACGAGTTATCATGAAAATCATGACACGCATGTCATGTACAGCATGACTTACGTGCCACGCTCATGGGGCGCTGGCGGCCGTTTCGCTAGATTGATATGCACCGCAATTGGTATCTTGTGACGTGACCGCGTGACGAGCATAAATACCACGAGTTATCATGAAAATCATGACACGCATGTCATGTACAGCATGACTTACGTGCCACGCTCATGGGGCGCTGGCGGCCGTTTCGCTAGATTGATATGCACCGCAATTGGTATCTTGTGACGTGACCGCGTGACGAACATAAATACCACGAGTTATCATGAAAATCATGACACGCATGTCATGTACAGCATGACTTACGTGCCACGCTCATGGGGCGCTGGCGGCCGTTTCGCTAGATTGATATGCACCGCAATTGGTACCTTGTGACGTGACCGCGTGACGAACATAAATACCACGAGTCATCATGAAAATCATGACACGCATGTCATGTACAGCATGACTTACGTGCCACGCTCATGGGGCGCTGGCGGCCGTTTCGCTAGATTGATACACACCAAAATTGGTATCTTGCGACGTGACCGTGTGACGAACATAAATAACACGAGTTATCATGAAAATCATGACACGCATGTCATGCACAGCATGACCTACCTGCCACGCTCATGGGGCGCTGGCGGCCGTTTCGCTACCTTGATATACACCAATATTGGTCTCTTACGACGTGACCGTGTGACGAACATAAATAACACGAGTTATCATGAAAATCATGACACGCATGTCATGCACAGCATGACCTACATGCCACGCTCATGGGGCGCTGGCGGCCGTTTCGCTACCTTGATATACACCAATATTGGTCTCTTACGACGTGACCGTGTGACGAACATAAATACCACGAGTTATCATGAAAATCATGACACGCATGTCATGTACAGCATGACTTACGTGCCACGCTCATGGGGCGCTGGCGGCCGTTTCGCTAGCTTGATATACACCAATATTGGTCTCTTACGACGTGACCGTGTGACGAACATAAATAACACGAGTTATCATGAAAATCATGACACGCATGTCATGCACAGCATGACCTACATGCCACGCTCATGGGGCGCTGGCGGCCGTTTCGCTACCTTGATATACACCAATATTGGTCTCTTACGACGTGACCGTGTGACGAACATAAATACCACGAGTTATCATGAAAATCATGACACGCATGTCATGTACAGCATGACTTACGTGCCACGCTCATGGGGCGCTGGCGGCCGTTTCGCTAGCTTGATATACATCAATATTGGTCTCTTACGACGTGACCGTGTGACGAACATAAATAACACGAGTTATCATGAAAATCATGACACGCATGTCATGTACAGCATGACTTACGTGCCACGCTCATGGGGCGCTGGCGGCCGTTTCGCTAGCTTGATATACATCAATATTGGTCTCTTACGACGTGACCGTGTGACGAACATAAATAACACGAGTTATCATGAAAATCATGACAAGCATGTCATGTACAGCATGACTTACGTGCCACGCTCATGGTGCGCTGGCGGCCGTTCGCTAGCTTGATATACATCAATATTGGTCTCTTACGACGTGACCGTGTGACGAACATAAATAACACGAGTTATCATGAAAATCATGACACGCATGTCATGCACAGCATGACCTACATGCCACGCTCATGGGGCGCTGGCGGCCGTTTCGCTACCTTGATATACACCAATATTGGTCTCTTACGACGTGACCGTGTGACGAACATAAATAACACGAGTTATCATGAAAATCATGGCACGCATGTCATGCACAGCATGACCTACATGCCACGCTCATGGGGCGCTGGCGGCCGTTTCGCTACCTTGATATACACCAATATTGGTCTCTTACGACGTGACCGTGTGACGAACATAAATACCACGAGTTATCATGAAAATCATGACACGCATGTCATGTACAGCATGACTTACGTGCCACGCTCATGGAGCGCTGGCGGCCGTTTTGCTAGCTTGATATACATCAATATTGGTCTCTTACGACGTGACCGTGTGACGAACATAAATAACACGAGTTATCATGAAAATCATGACAAGCATGTCATGTACAGCATGACTTACGTGCCACGCTCATGGTGCGCTGGCGGCCGTTTCGCTAGCTTGATATACATCAATATTGGTCTCTTACGACGTGACCGTGTGACGAACATAAATAACACGAGTTATCATGAAAATCATGACACGCATGTCATGTACAGCATGACTTACGTGCCACGCTCATGGCGCGCTGGTGGCCGTTTCGCTAGCTTGATCTACCCCGGAATCGGTCTTGCGCGACGTGACTGTGTGACGAACATATATAATAGGAGTTAACATGAAAACCATGACACGCATTTTCCTCAATGACATACAAGACGATGTTCAACCAGCAAAGACGATGTTCAGCCAGCAAAGACGATGTTCAGCCAGCAAAATACAAGCTCTTTGCTGGCTGCTTCCCATTACATCGATTCCCACAATGCGTGGGATCTGCCGGCTTTTTTTCCCTGGCCGACTGGCCACAAGAGGCGTGGCGCTGCAATCCCCAAATAGAAAACTAGCGTGGGTCGCCAGTGATACGACGCAAACACAGCGCGGGCAACGATGCAGCCTGGCCCGCGGCTCGCATAATTTTAATTTCACCACCTGTGGCGTCCCATGCGTTTCACCGAACGCCGCGTGCGTTTGCATTCTGCCGTTAGTGTCCTGGAGAATGAATGAGGCATGGCGCAATTGTCTAAGGCAGCGAGCGGCGGAGTGAGGTGTCGCAGGTTCGAAACCTCGGTCGAGCGCTTCAGATTTTTTTTTTCTTATGAGTTACTGTTATATGTGGATTTTACTTATATACACATACATATACATATCCGGGACATGACGGCGACGGCAACAATCCGCCGAGAATATTGTCACGTGGTCGTGACGTCGACGAAGACAGCAATCAGCACGTCCCAGATGAAACTGTTTATTTGGCCGAACTTGTGGCCGGGCAGCTGAAAGTCAAACTACAGCAATACGCTGATAGCGGCAAACAGAGCGTCGACCGTCGATCAACTGATCATGGCTAGGATGCGTCGTCTTTATACATCACGCATCGAACTTTCCAGTCTTCTGACTGGTTGTCGCGCAAGCACCGGAATAATCAGACTAATGGCGTCCTACGTGCAATCTTAACAAAACGATCCACTACATTCGCGAAGCTCGGCGCGGTCAGCGTCGAGCGTTGATAACCGCCCTTGCTGGTCAATCCCGAATACATCAGTCTGAAAGAAGAAGCGATCGTGGCATTGCCCCCCTCTCAAAAGGCATCGTCCAGATGCTTGCGACATAACATAGTAGGGGAAAAAAGAAAGAAAAAAAGAACAACTGCACACACAAATGAATTACAATAACAAAGGAAAAAGTAGACTCCCCGAGTTTGCTAACGCACAAAAGATGGCTTAAGGCGCGCGACATGGACGACTTCAGGTCGTGCGCGGCGTCGCTGGGATTTCGTAATGCCGTCCGGGACGACCTCGTAGTCAAGCGCTCCGAGACGTCGAAGCACCTTGTATGGCCCGAAGTATCGTCGGAGGAGCTTCTCGCTAAGTGCCCGTCGGCGTACCGGTGTCCAGACCCACACACGGTCACCGGGTTGGTACTCCATGTGGCGTCGTCGAAGACTATAGCGATGGCCGTCGGCCCTCTGCTGGTCCTTAATGCGAAGGCAGGCGAGCTGTCGAGCTTCTTCGCCGCGTTGCAAATAGGTCGCAACGTCGAGATCGTCTTCGTCTGTGGCGGTTGGTAGCATTGCGTCGAGCGTCGTTGCCGGGCTCCTTCCGTAGACCAGCTTGTACGGCGTCATTTGCGTCGTTTTTTGCATGCCCTTGTTGTATGCGAAGGTCATATACGGAAGGATGGCATCCCACGTCTTGTGTTCGACGTCAACATACATGGCCAGCATGTCGGCGATAGTCTTGTTTAGCCGCTCGGTGAGGCCATTTGTCTGTGGGTGGTACGCTGTGGTCCAGCGGTGGCTTGTTTGGCGTATCTCAGTATTGCCGGAGTTAGGTAAGCAGCAAACACCGTACCTCTGTCAGTGATGAGGACCTCTGGGGCGCCATGACGCAGGACGATGTTCTCAACGAAGAACCTCGCTACCTCGGCGGCACTGCCTCTGGGTAGGGCCATTGTCTCGGCGTAGCGGGTGAGGTAGTCGGTAGCTACGACGATCCATTTGTTTTCGGTATTGGACATAGGGAACGGCCCCAGTAAGACCATACCGATTTGCTTAGAACGGCCGTCAAGGCGGCTCGATAGGGTGCAGAAGTCCGGCTGGCCTAGTCGGCGGCGTCTTGCGTCGCTGACAGTCCCGGCAAGGCGAGTGACATCGGCGGCAAGGCGCCGCCAGTACTACTTTTCCAGCATTCTTGCGAGCGTGCGAGAAACACACAGGTGTCCGGACGTCGGGCCGTCGTGCAGAGCCTGGAGGACCTCTGGTCGCAATGTCGAGGACACCACTAGAAGGGAATCGGCTCAAAGCGGCGAGAAGATCTTCTTAAGAAGAACAGCGTTGCGCAAGAAAAACGACGTCAGTCCCCACGTGAATACCTTCGGAACAACGGTGGTCCTGCCCTCGAGGTATTCCACAAGGCCCCTGAGTTCTGGGTCCGCTTGCTGTCGTTCGGCGAAGTCCAAGAAGCAGTCATCCTCCTGGTCGTCCTGCGGCGGTGGGTCGACGGGGGCGCGCGACAGGCGGTCGGCGTCAGGTTGTTTTCTTCCGTATTTGTAATCGACGGTTGTGTCGAATTCTTGAAGTCGTAAACTTCACCGTGGGAGGCGACCTGAAGGGTCCTTCAAGCTAGCTAGCCAACACAAGGCGTGGTGGTCGCTCACAACTTTGAATGGCCGGCCGTAGAGGCAGGGGCGAAACTTCGATGTAGCCCATATGATGGCCAGGCACTCCTTTTCTGTTGTGGACTAGTTGATTTCTGCCATTGATAGCGACCGGCTAGCATAACTGATGACCCTTTCCAATCCGTCGGTCTTCTGCACAAGGACGGCGCCGAGTCCTACGATGCTTTCGTGGGTGTGGATTTCCGTATCGCCGTATTCGTCGAAATGCGCAAGTATTGGAGGCGTCTGCAGACGTCGTTTCAATTCTCGAAATACTTGAACTTGCGACGTTTCCCACCTGAATTCGACGTCGGCCTTAGTGAGTTGCGTCAGTGGCTTGGCGATCCGTGAAAATTCCTTGACGAAACGTCTGTAATAGGCGCACAAGCCGAGAAAACGGCGTACGGCCTTCTTGTCGGTCGGTGGCGGGAAGGCAGCGATGGCAGCTGTTTTCCGCGGGTCCTGGCGAACACCATCCTTGCTGATCACGTGACCCAAGAATAAGAGTTCCTCGTATGCGAAGCGGCACTCTTCAGGCTTCAAGGTGAGTCCGGAGGTCTTGGTTGCTTGAGGTACAGCTTCAAGACGCCGCAGGTGTTCGTCGAAGTTTGAGGAAAACACAACGACGTCGTCCAAGTACACGAGGCACGTCCGCCACTTCAAGGCGGCCAGTGCTCTATCCATAACGCGTTGAAAAAAGGGCATGACCTTGAACTCGAACTCGAAGACCAAAGGGCATGACCTTGAACTCGAACATGCCGTCTGGTATTATAAAGGCAGTCTTTTCTCGGTCCCTCTCGTCGACTCCTATTTGCCAGTAACCGATCTTGAGGTCCATCGACGAAAAGTACTTTGAGTTGTGTAATCGATCCAGGGTGTCGTCTATCTGGGGAAGGGGATACACGTCCTTCTTCGTGACTTTGTTCAGGCGACGACAATCGACGCAAAAACGCAGTGTCCCATCCTTCTTCACTAGCACCACGGGGGATGCCCACGGACTCTTCGACGGCTGGATGATGTCATCGCGTAGCATTTCGTCGGCCTGTTTCTTCACGGCCTCGCGTTCCCTCGTCGAAACTCTGTACGGGCTCTGACTAAGTGGTCTGGCACTTTCCTCTGTTATGATGCGATGTTTTGCCACGGGGGTCTGCCGAATTCTTGATGACGACGAAAAGCAGTCCTTGTATTGCAAGAGCAGGGTTTTGAGCTGTTCTTGTTTGTGCTTCAGAAGACTGGGATTGATGTCGAAAGCTGGTTCCGGAGCTTTATTCGTCGGAGTATGCTCGGGAGAATCGGTGAGGCCGAAAGCATTGCTGGCTTCTACGATTCCTTCGATGTAGGCGACCGTTGTGCCTTTGCTCACGTGCTTGTATTCGTTCCTGAAATTCGCGAGCACAACTGTTGCTTTCCCTGCCTGCAGCTCGGCTACTCCTCTTGCGATGCAAATTTTGCGCTTAGTCAAGTGGTGCTGGTCGCCTTCAACGATGCCTTCCAGGTCTTCTGATTTCTGAGTGCCGACGCAAATGATGACGCTGGAGCGAGGCGGAATGGTGACCTGGTCTTTCAGCACATTCAAGGCGTGCTTTCTTGGCGGAGTGTGCGGCAGTCGTGCCTTTTTCGTGGACAATGTTATCGATTTGGACCTTAGGTCGATGACTGCACCATGAAGGCCTAAGAAGTCCATACCAAGGATGACATCTCTCGAGCAATGCTGCAGCACCATCAAGCTCGCGGGATAAATCCGGTTGTTTATGGTGAGTCTCGCTGATAGATTCCCTCCGGCGTTACGAGGTGACCTCCAAGTGTCCGGATTTCGGGGCCTTCCCAGACTGTCCTAACTTTCTTCAGCCTCGTGGCGAACGGTCCACTGATGACAGAATAGTCGTCTCTGGTGTCGACGAGGGCTTTGACGCCGTGGCCGTCGATAAGATTGTCGTGGTCGCTAGTTCGTCGTCTTGCGTTGAAGTTCGGTCGAGGCATCGGGTCACGGCTGCGTCGGTTTGTTCCGCTGCTTCCGCGTTGCGTCGTCAGGTCTACTTCGGTCCGCGATGTTTCGTCGTCAGGCCTCTGTCTGGTTAGCGTCGTGGCGTCGTCGTCGGCGGCGGAGGATCTTCGGGATTTCGTCGTACAGCAACCACACCTCCATCGGTTGCTGCCCTTAGT
Source organism: Rhipicephalus sanguineus (assembly GCF_013339695.2). Classification (NCBI taxonomy): domain Eukaryota; kingdom Metazoa; phylum Arthropoda; class Arachnida; order Ixodida; family Ixodidae; genus Rhipicephalus; species Rhipicephalus sanguineus. The sequence goes on from NC_051186.1 coordinate 14,373,533, forward strand.
TTTCCGGATGGGGGCTAGGTGACCGGCCCCGGGTTGTGCCAGTGTATCGTCGGCGTTGGGGAGAGGCGTAGCGGCCTGGTGATGGCGATCGGGAAGGTCCTCAGGGGGTCCACTGCGCTCCTGCCAGATAGTCGGCGATGTCACGTGGTCGTTCACCCAGCTGTGGACGCGGCGTGTCGATGGCGAACCCGCGCAGTCCAATCTGTCGATACTGGCAGCAGCGGCAGGTGTGGCCAGCTTCTCCGCAGTGGTAACAGAGTGGACGATGGTCGGGGGCGCGCCAAACGTCGGTGGTGGCGGCGGTAGCGCCTGGCGGCGGAACTGCCGGGGCGGCGCGGCGTCTGACGCCGGCGAGGAGTGGGGGGAGGGGGGGCGTTGCGTCGGGCTGCAGCAGCATAACTCATTGCTTGAATCTGCGGCGGTGCCGGCTGAGGAACACCCAGTGACTGTTAGTTCCTCGCGGAGAATGTCTGCGATCGAATCTACTTGAGGCTGTGACGAAGGTAACAGCTTGCGCAACTCCTCCCCTCCCGCACGATCGCTCGGATGGTTTCGCGCAAGTTGTCGGTGGCTAGTGAGTGCACTTCGGAATAGGTTGCAGACAGTGGCGAGCGGTTATACTGTTTCGTCTGCATGTCCAGTGTCTTTTCAATAGTCGTAGCCTCGGTCCGTCGGGCGACCGTCGTGGGCGAGTTGCGGACAAGTCCCGCGAAAAGTTCTTGTTTTACACCCCGCATGAGCAGGCGAAATATTTTGTGTCCAGCCATCGCAGCGTCGGCCTGACGAAAAAGTCGAGTCATCTCTTCCGTGAAGATGGTGACGTTTTCGTTTGGCAGCTGCACCCGGGTCTCCAGCAAAGAAGCGGCGCTTTCCCTGCGGACGACGCTTGTGAACGTGTGCAAGAATGCGCTGCGGAAAAGTTCCCAGGTCTGCAGTGAGGACTCCCGATGCTCAAACCAGGTTCTTGCCGCGTCTTCGAGGTAGAAGTAGACGTGACGTAGCTTGTCTTCATTGCTCCAGTTGTTAAAGGCGGCGACACGGTCGTATGTTTCAAGCCAGGTTTCCGGGTCTTCGAACGACGATCCGCGGAAGGTTGCGGCTCCTTGGGCTGTCAAAGAAGGATCGGCGCAGGCTGCACGGGGTCGGTGATCGTCGCTGCGGTCGATGTTCGGATCTGCGGCTGCCTGGCTTTTTTGGGAAGGAGCCCGTGCTCTGGCTGCAGTCCCTTCTGCCTGCGGCTTGTTCGACGATCCGGGTTTTCCTTGCCGTCGTCCTCGTCGCGGCTTGGGCTTGTGTCAGCACCCCGCGGTGGCGTCCGGATCATGAAGCCGCACCTCCACCAGATGTCACGAGGTCGTGACGTCGACGAAGACAGCAGTCAGCACGTCCGAGATGAAACTGCTTATTTGGCCGAACTTGTGGCCGGGAAACTGAAAGCCAAACTACAGCAATACACTGATAGCGGCCAACAGAGCATGGACCGTCGATCAACTGATCATGACTAGGATGCGCCATCTTTTATACATCCCGCATCGAACTTCCCAGTCTTATCACTGGTTGTCGCGCAAGCACTGGAAAAATCTAGACTACTCGCGTCCTGTGCGCAATCTCAACAAAATGATCTACTACACTCGCGAAGCTTCTCAAACACAGTGGCGCGGTCAGCGTCGAGAGTTGATAACCGCCCTTGCTGGTCAAACCCGAATACATCAATATAAAAGAAGAAGCGGGCGTGGCAATATACTTGTTATCGCAATAAAACGTGGACAGTAGAAGGGCACAGGACAGCATATACTGTCCACGTTTTTGTCAGTGCGCTGCAACTTAATTTACCAAAGATGAATGCAAGCGAACTAGCCCAACCCGCCATCTTGTTGAAATGTATCCTAAGACAGTTTGCTCGCTCCCTACCGACGGGAAGTTGCTAAGTGAAGCTTCTGTGAGTTACAGATTTTTGTTGCGGCGGCTGCAGAGTTCGCGAAAGACCCAGCGCCGGCTACTCTACAGGAACGCGGGTGTACAAAAATAGGCTCTCGATGGGGCGCCTGTGATTTGCGTATTTGTATGCGCCGTTTCCAAGTAACTCGTGCTCTCCCGATCACGCGCTTGTCGGCAGTCAGCCGTTCCTGATATGGAAACCTCATCTTTTATCGAGGTCACTTGTCATTTCACGTGGTCGCATTTAATTGTTGCATTTCATTGTTTCACGCGAGACTGTCCTTGTTTTCTGTAACAAAAGAAGTGTGGCGCTGTTAAGCACGTGGGTGAAGCTCCGATGCCGGCATGTAGCAAGGAAAAGGTTAGGAGGAACCATTGCGCATTGAGGTGGAAAGAAAGGAAGAACAGCAGGCACGCGTACGCCAACATCACTTGCTCCATTTCTCTGATAGGAAAAGGCTCCCGTGTTTTGTGCACTTCAATTTATTTCTCTGTATTTCATAAACACTACCCTCACAAGACAACAAGTTCATTGGCTTCATTCTCTGTTATAAGTTCATTGGCTTCATTCTCTGTTAAATGCATGATGAGTATGACTTCTTTTTTATACTTGCACAGGTGCAGCGTGAAATTGATGAAGTGATCGGCCGAGACCGGCGACCAATGTGGGAGGACCGACTGCGCATGCCGTTCACCATGGCCAGCGTGTGGGAGATGGACCGCTGGAAAACAAGCACGCCGCTAGGCTTACCACGAGAGTGAGCGACTCATTACGCGACGAAATAGAGAGGGGACGTCCTGATGTCCTCATCCCCGGTCCTTAAATCCTTTCATGTGCACCCTTTCGAATGCTAACGCCACAGGCATCCGACTTCCCACAAGCTAAGCCCCTTTGCAAACGTCCTGCTGCCGCCCCTGCTGATATAGCCAACCTGTCTGTGCGCAGTTCAAGGGACACTAGAGGCAAATTCCGGCAGATTTCGCGCGCTCCTGGCATCGATTTCGTGCAAAGCAGTCAGCGGGTAGCTCCCTATGCCACATATTTTCTGCTTTGACTCAAGCGTTACGAGGTCGACCGACATCTTTCTGTAAATTGAGTAGTTGAGGGCATATCGCGAGCTCACGAGGCACGCCCACTACATTGGTTTCTAAGGGTTTGCTTGTGGTACGACGTAACGTGGGCACTCAGGCTACAGCACAGGTGTCGCTACTATCTAAACGAAGCGCGCTACGGCGCGATGACGCCTATATCATAATTAGCAGTTATTGGCGTGCCCTCTGCCTAATTTTTTCGTAAGCAGCTTCAAGCGCTCTTGTTGCTCTGAGGTAAAATATTTGGCTGCCACGAAGGTTGATTGAGCTCGATTCAGGCTGCCATAGATAGATAGATAGATAGATAGATAGATAGATAGATAGATAGATAGATAGATAGATAGATAGATAGATAGATAGATAGATAGATAGATAGATAGATAGATAGATAGATAGATAGATAGATAGATAGATAGATAGATAGATAGATAGATAGATAGATAGATAGATAGATAGATAGATAGATAGATAGATAGATAGATAGATAGATAGATAGATAGATAGATAGATAGATAGATAGATAGATAGATAGATAGATAGATAGATAGATAGATAGATAGACAGACAGACAGACAGACAGACAGACAGACAGACAGACAGACAGACAGACAGACAGACAGACAGACAGACAGATAGATAGATAGATAGATAGATAGATAGATAGATAGATAGATAGATAGATAGATAGATAGATAGATAGATAGATAGATAGATAGATAGATAGATAGATAGATAGATAGATAGATAGATAGATAGATAGATACGCTCAAAGTGGCTGAAGTTTGCTAAGAGATGCTTCACATTTAAAACAACACTCCAAACCGGAACCGAGTCCAGGCATTCTTTCATGGCAGTGTAGCATATGCCACTGAGCCACGCCACGGCTTCAAACTGTTTCGGAAGACCACCCTATGCAAGAGTCGCGTCAGCACAACGCCAGTTGTGTTTGCAGTATTGGTTATCCGCTTTTATATCAATGTAATAAATGGTACATATGTGCACCTAGGCTCCGCAAGCTATAGTAAGGCGTTGCGAGAATTTGCGTGCGACAATTACTTCTGATATGCTTAACATCGCACGTTAGCGCGCACGTAATGGCGGTCAAACTAACGCCTATGCTCTGAGGTGAATGCCGACGTTAATTAAAGACCTTGAGCTACCTTTCAAGTGCCATTGTACTCGGCTTGACTGCTAAGCCCAGGAAATGTAATTCTTGCCCTCTCCATGCCGTTTGGTGTTAAAACGAGAACTATCACCGACGATTTACATATCCACCTGTAACTTAATTTCACTCAACCAGAACACTGTTTCATCAAACTTGTAGCCTGCCCCGGTACCCACCTGTCCGTCTGTGGAGCATATTGCCCTCTACACAAAAGACTAAGGCTAACCGGAGGCTTCTGACTTTTCTGTGCACTGTTCCCTTACTTGCGTTAGTGTAGTGGTCTTCTTCAGGCATATAAGTTGCTGGTTGATATCCGCTGTTCGTCATCTCGAAATGAAGAAAGTTAAGTAGGAAAATACCAGTAGATTAAGCAGCGCCTTCGCAATAAAGCAAGGCTCTGCACAAGCAAATTGTGCACATTACGTTCATGGTGTTCCTTTTGATATTTTATCTCGCATCGACCATGTTACTGCAGAGCCTCTGAAGACACCGTCGTGGATGACTTCTTCATTCCGAAAGGCACAGTGATCATGGCCAACTTCTGGGCCGCGCACTTCGACCCTAAGGTTTGGAGGGACCCTTACAAGTTTGACCCCACTCGTTTCCTGAACGAAGACGGAACACTCATGGCGCGCAAACCTGAATGCCTCCTTTCATTTTCCGTAGGTAAGAAATAGTGAACAAACGCTGAGCTGCTTAAACGTTCCTCGTGGTGCGCACGTCTAAGCTCGCGTCGAAGTAGTGTGGATCCATCTTGCCATATAGATTACATTTCGAAAAGACCACAAAACCTAGAAAAAGCGAAGCACGTACTGAATCTATCACCCCACCCTCGCGCTTTTATAAAGTGTTTATCTTGTAATATGCACTATCAAATGAGTTTTTAAATTCAGGCAGTCTCTTTACTCACAAGATCAACCGTTATATTGTACATTCGCATATATGTTCTCAAAAACTGTACCCTGGCTACTATCCTATCAAGGATGTTATGCCACCCTGGCGATGATAATGAAAAGTTTATTTCATGATGGCCAGCGCAAACGGAGCACGGACGAGAAAATGAAACGACTACATAGGCGCTGTCTAAATACTGAATGTGTATTAAAAGAAACGCGAGACCTGCGCGGAAAGCCCAGCACCGTCACAGCGAAGGCTGGAAGAGCGGCATTTCTAGAACTCGTTACAAACTCTCTTGTGGCTACTAATACAAGAAGACTAGCAACACCACAAATTATAATTGTTGTGAAGTTGGAAGGCACCCATCATGCCATTTATCGTCATTCTGCAGAGACGAGAGGTACCTTCTCTAAGGCATCATGTGCACTTTTTTGAGGCGACGGTTAATGAAGATGAAGAAATATGGCTGAGCCCTTTGTAATGGGTTGGAAGCTTTAAACGACCCACTAATTATGTAATTCGCATTGTGTGACGCCCGGTCTTTATTCAACTCTCGCACCACGCTTTATAACATAGGTTAACGTGAGTGAGAGAGGGAATTAACTTTATTGATACCCTCAGGAAATGAATCTTGGGAGTCTTATGGGCTTCCTTGGCAACCAATAAAAGTGCACTTGCGAAGAACCCACTACACTATAAATCGTCATAATTTTTGTGAAGTAGGGACGCAGATACTATGCAATTTTTCGTCAAGCTGCGGAGAACTGTGTACCCGCTAAACACCGTTAAGACATTTCGTGCACTTTGTTGATGCCGTGGCTGATGACGATAAAAGATTATGGCAGAGCCCTTTGTAATGGGTTGGAAGCATTCAACAACTCACTCGTTGCGCCATTCGCATTGTGTGACGCCCTGAAGCTTAGAGCTTAGTGGACGCCTGCGCGTTATTTCACTCTTCTATCACGCTATATTACATATAGTAGTGTGGTTCCTTTTCGACATGAGGCCTGTATAGCGCCTTTTTGCACAGCAGTTTCAAGCACCGGCATGGCTGTGAGGCAGAACACCTGGCTCCCACGCAAAGGACCCAGGTTCGAGCTCCGTTCCGTCGTGGAAATTTTTTCTTCGTTTTTTTTTATTTAGCGCAATAGTGGTTACGGACACCGGCGGCGGCGGCGGACAACTACGACGCCAAAAGCGGCCGTTTAAATGATCTCATCACAGCTTTCGCTGTAAAATACCTATAGTAGCGACAATATATGAAGCGAACTGCTTTCTTCTGAACAGATTCAGTATTTACAGCGAAAGCTGTTGTGAGATCACAAGGGCCGTTTTCGGCGCCGTAGTTGTGGCGCCGTAGTTGTCCGCCGCCGCCGCCGCCGGTGTCCGTAACAACTATCGCGCGAAATAGCGAAAAACTAAATAAGAATAAATATCCACGATGGAACGAGGTTCGAACCTGGACCCTCTCCGTGGGAGCCCAGTGTTCTTCCTAAGAGCCATGCCGGTGCTTGAAACTTCATTGCAAAAAGACCCTATTGCAAACGACCCGTTGCAACAAGAATCTAATTTTAAAATCAAGTTCAATACTCCCTTATTTGAAACAAAAATTTTCTTAATTGAACTTTGAGACTGATTTGAACAAGGAGGAACAACAAAGTTGTCATGGGCGAAAACAGATGTGAAGTAAGTATGAAATGCGTTATCAATGATAGAAGTATCTCTCCTAACTGTTTCATTTATCTTAAACGAATCAGTTGTATGTTCTTTCGGTATAACGGTGCCCCAGAATTTTTTAGGGTTGCTTCTTTGCAATGCCGGAAGTGTTACGTGGAAGTAAAAATCACGGGCTCCAGTAATTTTCTTACGGAGTTCTTCCTTAAGAGAAATAAAATGAGCAGTATGAACGCCAGCATCTGTACATTTAACACACCGCAAACGGCCAAGTCGACGCGAGAGACGCAATATTTCCCGAGTAATCCAGGGCAGCTCTGTATTGGCCTTTTTTAGTTTTTAGTGGAACCAAGCGCGCAAGACACGTCTTAACACGGCCACTAAAATATTCTGTTAAAGCATTAACATCATCAGAAAGACTAATCATTTCAAACTGGCTGAAGGAAGCGCTAAGTATCTATGATGGAAACATCATCCGCATGGTTAACGTCGTGAAAAGTAGTATATACATATCTTGATTTAGGAACAGGACAAGAAATGGATGCAAATAGTGCCTTCTGATCTGATATCCCGTCTACTACAGTGCACTCATACCCACAATCACAGAACCGAAGGCTAAGAAATATTAGATCTAAAATCGCCGTACCTCTTGTGGCATCATGAATTATTTGTTTTAGACCGGAAATCAATGAGAAGTGAAAAGCCTGTCTCTTTCCTTGAGAGTCATGATTTCCCAATGACAGCGAAGGCCACTGTATATCTGGAACGTTAAAATCACCCACGCATAACATATTTGGCGTATGTGGTGCGATTTGTTGGATGAATGCATTCAGGGAAATTAAAGGGTTAGGCGATGTGGTTAGGTGGGCGTTAGAAGACGCCAACAACAAAAGTGACTCAAGATAGATTTTACACCAAACTGACTCAGTTTGCAGCGAACCATCAAGTATGGAGAACTTCAGGTCAAAGTGCAAGTATAAAGCAACCCCTCCGCCTCTGCCGTCAGCTCTGTCAGTTTCTCTAACAATAAAACCTGGCAGTGACACTTCTGCATCAGATATATCCCCATGAAACCACGTTTCCGTAACTCCAATGATATGGGGGAAAAAGAAAAACTTAATGACAAGACGTCGGCGAATTTTTAACTAAACTTCTAGCATTATATTTAATATGCGAAGGCTATCGGGGAAGTCATGGGGACGTCATTGAAGGTTAGAAGCAGTAATTGCAGTGGACGCCTTAGTGTTTCCATTGTGAGACTTCACAATCGTGTCAGAATGCGAATCCCAGTTGTAGCGCACGTCGTCTCTAAACACGTGGCCATACACTATGCGCACAGAGGAGCCACTACTACGGTAACATTTCGTTCCCTCCCATAGTTTTCCTCTGACGGTTCGCACGTCGTCTGAGAAGTCATCTGATATGCGCTGACCAGAACCTTTCAGCTTGAACGCATTTTTAAGAATTGGAGCTTTCTCGCAGAAATCCAGAAGTTTCTACATAATTGGGTGGGAACTAGTGATGCAGAACTATCGGTAAATTCACTATCGATAGTATCGATAGTTTCTTTGAAACTATCGATAGTGCAGACAAACTATCGATAGTCCTACTATCGACAAACTATCGATAGTGCACTCGGTAGTACCATGGTAAATATTACTAGCGATATTATTGCCATGCTTGTTTATTGCTTTGTTTTGATGTAATAGGGTTCACCCACAAGAACTGTTAGCAAACTTTGACACAGACTGCGCCGTAATGTTTGAGAATCTTCACGATTGTTTGAGATCATTCTCTTAAGGTTACGCGCCGGACGCGAATAGTCAAGTTTATTCGAGAACTTACGCGAGCACCAGCGATAACGCTGTAAGGTTCGATAACGGATGCATGAAAGACGACGCTCTCCACCGATGATCAGATTACTCGACGGCCGACGACTGTTCTCACCGATCTCAGTGCGCAGCGTGTATCGCTTGTTTTTTTAGTTTTGATTTTCTGGTCACAAGATCGCCCAAATAAAGAGCTCCATATTTCTCAGTCTTCTTGCAGCATTCTTCACCGTCACAACCACGTGACAATACTATCGATAGTGGTGAGAATAAGGATGCTGTTACGGGTTGGCCATATTGCCAAAATATTTGTGATAGCCTACTATCAGCTTCGCTTAATTCATGAGCAATTCTTGGCAAAAGAAATAAATTATTTCCGCAGTAAAAAGGGCGGAATATGTCCATCAATAAATCAATAAATTCTAATCCAAAAACAACCAGTTACACCTTACAATGAACAAACTTAGTTCATGATATTTTTTGTATTTTGAAATCATAAAGAGCAATATAAATTTGAAGCTGCGCAGCTCCACTACATGTAACGCCTTCCTTTCCGCTACAACTGAATAGTTTGACATTATGATCATGTGTCAGCAAAGCACTCAGGTGAAGAACACAAGTATGTCAACTTTCTTGCCCTCCAGCCTGCTCCTCCGGCTCCCCTATGTACCGCGCGCGCGAGGAACCAAGTTTATTCTGCAGTGAGTTCGTGCTGTTGGTTTTATACTAGCGATAGTACCATCAAATGTTTTACTATCGATAGCGCCATCGATAGTATTCTTTACTATCGATAGTTCGATAGTGACTCAGCTATTGATAGTATCGATAGTGCCATCGATAGTTCTGCATCACTAGTGGGAACGCTCTGGAAAACGTCTGCCAGTCCTATGACATCTTTCGATTTGTGGGCAATCTGTGTGAAGTGTTTCAGTGAAAAACTTAGAAACTGTCTTTACCAGTGTCGCATTATCTTCATTTGGAGTTTCCGCGATTCCATGTAATAAGAGATTATTGCGGCGGCATCTATTTTCCAAGCCGTCATTCTGAGCCGTGAGCTGGATGACCTTGTCGCTGAGAGACTCGACGGTGCCCTGGAATCCATCTAGCATCTCTTTAGGTACACCAGACGCAGAATTTGATTACTCTAGAGCAGAAAGACGCGCCTCGACAGCCTCAAAGCGCAGACTAAGAGGAGAACGACGTTCAGCAATATCCTGGGTTATCTTATTTTGCCCAGAAAGTAGTCTGGAAAACATGGCCGAAACTGAAAGTTCACTGTCAGAGGATGCCTAGTCCCGGTCGTTGGTGCCCACAACAGCACGTGATAATGATGCAGGTAAAAACGGAAGTAGTGCTAGTATTTGCCGTTAAATTACCCTTGCATCCTCTGGGGCCGGGGTTGAGCTCAACATCGCCACTCAAGAACAAACAACTTGCACAGTGCCAGTACACAAGCTGAGCATAAACAGATATATATAAACAACGGTCTGTGGGCAAGTAAGCAGCAGGTAACGATTGTCTGAGCGAGTACAATGTGCGTTGTCTAAGTAACATACCTGCGCGATAAAGAGGCATCGCATGATCAGTGTGTCACCACTGCTGCTGCCTCGCCCACTGAAGGTGCGAAGGGGCTGGAAGTCTTTTATATCCGTTGCCGATGACGTCACAGAGATGGACTTGACAAGGAACTGTTAGTCAGGTGAAACAGCACAGCTGATACCTGAGGACTGTGCAGGCGCATCGAGTGGCCAGCAAAGATCGTCTCTCGATGGAGTGACAGGCAAGGTTGGCTGAGTGCTGTTACAGTTATCCGCGAACACGCCTGCCACTGCCGATGCATCCAGGTGCACCAAGCTGTCCAAACAGAGCGTCGAAGATTCCATGAGGCTCACAAAAAGCTGCACGATAAAGAGGCATCGCATGAGCATTGTGTCACCACTGCTGCTGCCTCGCCATCTGAAATACATTTGTTTGTTAGCAGCGCTCTCCTTTCGCGAGAGCGGCCGCTGCAGTGAGTGAAGTGACCTTCGTTATCTCTATGTATACTCACCGCAAACTTGCTTTAACAACACAAGACGGACAAACCACCGCCATCACGAGATAAGCGTGCGCACACGAGCGACCACGCCCTGTAGAGGCGCGCGCTCATCGCGACGTGTGGGGCGACGACCTTTACAGCGCGCCCTTCGAGCTCTTCGCGCCACCTCGCTAGTGATAACTAAAACACGCTGAAGCGCCGCCGATCTCCGCGTACCGCCACCGGCAAATGGTGTATATAAGTAGCTCGCCGTTAGAATTGCGAAGAACGTGCCGTTTATGGCCGAGTCATTTCACGCCGCGCGCTGCGGAGCGAAGGATTGTAAGCTCAACTCCCGCTGACGGAACTTTTTCTTCTACTTTTTTTCTTTGCCATCTGTTAGTTCATATATTTTACAACGTCGTATCAGTGACGGAAATACGTCAGTGGAGCCGTGGTGGACCCCGGCATAAAACGCTTTCGTGTTAAAAGATTAACAACAAACCCGTGCCCCCCCCCCCCCCAAAAAAAAAACACATAACCAACAACCACAGCAATAATATGCGTAGAATACCAGAACTGCGGACGTTCCAGGAAAGCCGCTTCCTCACCAATCAGAGCAATAGACGGGCAGCTCACGCACGTGCCTTTCTTTTTTATCATTTCGAACGGCACCGCGATTTCACGTTTACGCTGGCTCTTGTGCCTAGTGACCACGACCACCACGACCGTCTTACTCAACACAGGCGCGCAGCCGCACTGTCTCCAACGCAGGACAAGGTGTGAAGACTGTGCACCCTTCAAAGAGCTAGCATGCGCTTTCAAACGGACACTGAGACACCTCCCCGTCTGTTCTATGTAGGAGCTCGCCCATGAAAAGGGAATGGCGCACACAGCACTGTAGGCGCAGTCAACGTACCGTGTAGAGTGTCTCATGGAACACTCACCGTCAGAAGAAACCACCCCACTTTTTTGCACCCTTCTTTCAATGGAGGTGCACACATTCCCCAGCTTCCTGCCGTCACGGCAGACGATATTGACGTCGTAATGACCAGCCACCTTCTTCCGGTGGGGGGAAACAGAGTGCAAATAGGGAATGACAGCAATCCTGCCACGCCTTTCCAGGGGCAATGCCGCTGCACCCACGCCATTCTTTTGCTCCTGCTTCGAGCGGTGCAACAAACGCTGCGAAATGGACCCACGAGACAAGCGCGGGAATCTGGCCGCTTCTAATCTTTACAGCATGGGCTGATGGTGTATAAATATGTGTGATCCGGATTCAATTAATTCAGTTGTATGTTAGCGCCCGTGTACGTGTTCTCCCTTCTTGTCCCGTCTTGATAATTCTGCGCTAAACACTTCAAATAATCTCTCCACCCGACGCATGAAGCTTTTGCGCCTAGCATGCACACAGGACTTCTTAACAGCCGAAAAAAGACACGCTATGGCCAACGCATTCTTGACACGTCTTGAATGAGCGGAGCTATAACGTACCAGTTGTTTTACAGAACGGTGTTGGTACGAACAGCAAATGTGTGTCGCTTGGAATCGAATGGATAGATCAAGGAACTGCAAAACGCCGTTCCTTGGAACTTCTGAGGTGAAGGTTAGGCCCCAGCCCATTTGTTTGAATATTTCCAGGACATCATTGATTGAACGCATGAAATTTCTTCGATCTACAAACACAAGCTAATCAACTACATACCTAAACTAATGACTGGCAATGCGTTCTAGGTCATGTAGGGATCGGTCCACTTTCTCTAGAAAAATACTGCTCAGCACAGGGGCAACTCTTGAATCGATACACACTCCCGACATTTGTACTCCCGACTTTATTTGCCGAACTTCTAAGAACTCAGGACGGACCCTATATTGCTGAGCTGCAGTTTGGCTTTCTCGAAGGTCTGTCGGCCCGATTCACTCTCACTCTGGTAGCGTGCAACTCATTTATGAAGTAAGGGTGCGCGGCGGCGAAGCATTAAAAGACACGCATATTCATGACGATTGCACTTGCGGAACAGAGAGCACCCTATTCTCGCCATTTCTAATTTACGTATTGCTAACAAGCAACATAAACTGCAAGATAAACGTCCGCAGCGGAGTTCACACTATTCGTTATAGCCATCACAGACGAGAAGTGCCGCCTGAGCCGGTCATATTTAGATCCGCCCATTTGACCTATGTAAATATAAGCACAGCCTCTGAGGCAAAAGTCACAAAAAGGTTTGCATATCTTTTAGGTTCACAGTCTGATTCAGTCTCAATCAACACAGTAACAGTGAACATACACATTGAAAAGCAAGGCAAGAGAGATGAAGGCAGAACTCCTCTGGAAGACGCTCGACTGCCATCCACTCGTACACGTGGTCCGCCACAATGATGCATGGCTACATGCTGGCCCACTATGACGTCGAATTGGTTGAGAGCCGCTTTGAGACATGTGAAGCAGCCGCCGCTAAGTGCTCTTATGGCATACGGCTATACTACAACAATGTGGACGTGGACCGCTATAACACGTTGCCTCGGCGCTGTCGACATCGTGTTATGTCTGCCCGTATGCGATAACATAACTGGGTATAAGAACGAGCAGGTAAACAGGGATGCCCAGACCAAGGCGGAGGAGCTGAACGCAAGTGAAATGGGTGGCCTGCCGGCATCAATCAGCCTGAGCATCGGCAAGCAGGATCACGGCCCATATCGACGGGAGCGACGGCCTCGTCATTGGAAACATGGGCCCCTTGTGGTACATCGAGCGTGACGTAGACGGCAACCTCGTGTTACTGTGTCTTGAATTTCCAATGTCCACGGTAGGTATTGTCGTCCCAGCCAGGACGAAGCACATCTCAACCGCACACGCCTCAATAGAATTGAAATAGGTGTCCGTGGTAATGGGGAGCACCACAACTACGATATATGCCAGAAATATATCTCGTGTAAGAGGACACAGTTTCCCCTTGCTCAAGCAAACCCCACAGCTATATGTAAATCACAAAGGGCCACATGCGCCCAGATAGTCTACGGATACGATAAGCATTAGCCAGTGAAGTTGGTCTACGTAGCACTTTCCAGGGCTACCAGCCTCGCTGGCCTATACCTCACAAAACGCAAAAGGTGACTTAAGGTTCCGACATGTCGCCGGCTGTATCGATTGACACTCTGTTGACAACATGACACGGCTGGCAAACAGGCCTTTAGGCATTGTCTTAGACCGCGCTATCACCTTCATTCGATGCCACAACCACAACAATCACCTCACGCTCGCCGCTCTCAACGTAGAGTCTCTGCACGCCCACGTGCACGACCTGAAAAAAGACGCTTCGCACATAGAAACTGGCGTGCTAGCACTTTATGGAACCTGATGCGATGAGCCCACTGTGTCATCCACAGCAAATCGCTTCAGTGCAGGTGCGGAGGCGTGGTAGCATATAAGAACACGGCGATACGCAACTTGAACGTACGCCGCATCCCACTTCGCCGGCCGCTAGACACAGAACACAAGCAGCGGAATCGGCGAGGTCTGCGTTGCGCACATCAATTACAATTGTGTTGTTAATACCCATGTTGCTGTTGGCATCGTTACGCACACTAAAGAACTGGTTATCTAACACATGTGCAACTCTTCGACATATTTGTGTGCTAATATTATTTGCACGTATCTTTAGCGCCATTTCGTAACGTTTCGCTCAATGTAAAAAATTACGCCACAGTCACCTTCCCGCCGCATGCCTCGCATAACATCGATTCCCATGGTACGTGGGGATCTGCCGAATTTTTTTCCACTTGCAGATATAATTGCTTTGTTTTTGCTCCACTCAAATACTAGTGAGCACAGCTTGGACAGCTTATAGGGTGGGTTATGAAGCAGGAAGAACAGCCACTGGTGTAAGAATTGGCCGGAGCAAGCTTTCTCTCCCTTTCTATCTGCGTGTTCGCGATTCAGTTGACTATGCTGCTCTTCTTGCTTACTTATCACATTTTTACAGGACACCGCAAGCTGCCCAGGTGAGACCCTTGCCACTGTAGAAGTTTTCCTGGGTGTCACGTCACTTCTCCAACGATTTCGCGTTCTGCCCGCTGGCAAGATGCCTTTCGACATCGACAGTCCTTCCATAATATCTGCTCACGTACGACACCTCAAGCTGCAATTCCTAGACCGGGGCCTGGGTCTGTAAACGCTGAAGGTAGCGAGGGTCCGTCGCGAGAGAGATAGCTGGAGGATGATAGTGCAACATAGATGACTTGACACAGTGTGCCAGCCTGAACAACGCAAGAAAAAGGACGTGGTGAAGGATAAAATCGCGTTTTTAGGTACAGTTCTTGCTTTGCATTTTGTCGCGCTGTCTTATAATATCACGTTGTCTTATGATATCAAATAAATATTGAGTATTGATTTGGCTCAAACATTTTTGTACTGTCTAATTTAACATCAGGCCGTGAGTATACAAATACTGCAAAGATATGCAACGTGAAGCGTCCAAGAAGAAAGGCGCCTGGCATGCGCGCAACCCGCCGCGCAGTCACATCGTAAGTTTGAGGTGCGGCTTACAAAGCGCTCTAAGCTCCTTTAAAGCATGTATGGACGTTCAGCGGCGAAGTACGCGCTATGCCATAAATTATTATCTTTTAGTGAAGTACCGACTACGTCATAATTCATCATTTTGCGAAGGTGCGAAGCACCCATTACGCATCTGTAAGACAATGCGCACACTTACGCAGCTGCATGCTTTGTCGGTGCTGTGGCTGATAATGATAACGATACCGATTTGTGGCTGAGCGCATTGTGATAAGTGGAAAGCTTTAAACCACACCATCGTAGCTCAATTCGCCAGGTTTGAAGCGTGGTGCGGTTCCGCTCTTCTGCAATGAATATTATATCCAGTGGCGACGGCAACGAAGCAGCGCGAGTGTTTTTGGCCCATCGCGGGGACGAAGAAGACGTGGCAGTTTCTCTGAATGATAAAGCGTGTTTGCCTATCGTTCCCCGTGTCCTCGTCGATCCCACGTCGTTACACTGGTGGAGGTGCGGGGTAAGCTTCATGCTTGGCACTCCTTCGCGGAGCCGACAATCGAGCCCGGAATCGCCACCACGCGTCGAAACACCGGTCCACCGATTCAGTCGCCGTCTGTTAGGCCTGGCGCCCGAGCTCAACCCCCTGTCAGAAAATTCCAGCAATCGCTTGCCTCCTTCAACCATGGCCACTGCAGCTCCATCGCACCTGACACTGCAGAATCCTATGATTCCTGAGTGCTTTCATGGTGAAGCCTATGAAGACGCCCAAGACTGGCTGGACCAGTTCGAGCGTTCTGCGAAATACAACCAATGGGCCACCCCACAAGCCAAGCTTTCGAATGTCTACTTCTACCTGAAGGACAACGCTCAGACGTGGTACATCAACCGGGAAAGAAGTTTGGCTACTTGGGACGACTTCCGCGCCCAGCTGCTTGACACTTTTACCAGTGTCGACAGAAGGGAGAGTGCACAACGTCTCCTGGAAACCCGCATCCAAAAACAAACGAGAGCGTGGCTATGTTCGCCGAAGACATGGCCCGTCTTTTCCGTAGGGCAGACCCCGAGATGCCGGAAGAGAGGAAGTTACGGTATCTCATGCGAGGAGTGAAGGAGCAACTGTTTGCTGGGCTTGTGAGAAATCCACCAACAACGGTAGCTGAATTCACCAAAGAAGCCACATCGATCGAACGGGCTCTACAGCAACGGTACCGCCTGCATGACAACATGATCAACTCTGTAGCGAGTACTTCTGTTATGACTGTGAGCAACGAGAAGCCTCTACGTGAAGCCATCCGGGAGGTTCTGCGAGAGGAACTTCGGCAGCTTGGTTTAATTCCACCAGAACCGGCGCCGGCATTGTCTTTTGTCGCTGATGTTGTCCGGGATGAGGTCCGTCAGGCTCTTTCATCGCCCGGCTATTGTGATGTGCCGCGGCATCTTACGCTGATGCTGTCCGACGCCCAGTCATCGCATCTTCGACGCCGCCGGCTCCAATGCCTAAACCACCACCAACCCTCGCACAGCCGATCTCATCGCTGGCGACTCTCCCAACCTCGCCGATCTCGCCGCCACGAAGAATGCTGTATGGCCGA
Organism: Rhipicephalus sanguineus; assembly: GCF_013339695.2. Classification (NCBI taxonomy): domain Eukaryota; kingdom Metazoa; phylum Arthropoda; class Arachnida; order Ixodida; family Ixodidae; genus Rhipicephalus; species Rhipicephalus sanguineus. Next base: position 14,390,247 of record NC_051186.1, read on the forward strand.
CATCCAAACACCGCAACGTGGTTCAATGGAGAATCCTCACTGAACTACCAGCGTCGCAAAACCGATTTGTGGCGTACCGCTGACCGTCGACCGGTGTGCTTCCACTGCGGCGGAGCAGGGCACGTCTATCGAGTTTGCCGTTATCGCGACGCTCAATACTCGAGATTTCCTCCCCACCCTGATTACGCGACGCATGACGGTCGACGCACGTACGACGCTCCTCTCGACATACCGCCACAAAATCCAGCGACGCCCCGATCACGTTCTCCATCTCCTGCGCGGTACAGTTCACCGAATCGTCGCAGTTTTGCCGACGTCACTAGGGGCAGGTCCCCTAGCCCGCGACGGGGAAACTAGACGCAGCGACCTCCGAGGGTGGGGTTGCCAATCATCGAAATTACGAACAGCCCCCATTACAGACGAACGACTCGAAGTCGCCGAAGCCGAAGACGACGAGCACACCGACGAATACGACGAATGCGCCAGCTGCCGATGTAACCGACGTCGTCAGCGCTGACCTCGTCGTCCACATTGACGGCCATCAAGTGACAGCTCTTGTTGACACTGGCTCCCACTTTTCCATAATAAGCCTACAGCTAGCCGACAGACTAAGGAAGGTAAAGATGCCATGGTACGGACCCAATATAAGAACTGCCGGAGGTCAGTTAATGACACCTGTTGGAAAGTGCACGGCCCGACTCTTAATCGCTGGTTCCACCTTCGTCGCCACCCTCGTCATCCTTCATGAGTGCTGTGAACAGCTCATATTTGGAATGGATTTCTTGCGCGAATACGGGGCTGTGATTAACATCCGCGACAGGAGCGTAACGTTCGCTACAACCTGGGGCACTGCTAATGATGAGGACAACCAACGACCTCGATTACGTATCGCCGGCGACGACGTCATACTGCTGCCGCGGAGTTGCTGCCTCCTACCCGTGCACTGCGAGAGCTTGCAGAGCGGCACTGGCATCGCAGAACACATCAATGAGCTAGCATTCACTTGCGGCATTTCTATTGCCAGGGCTGTCATCAATGTGATCGATAGACGCGCTGACCTCTTGTTGACGAATTTCAGCAAGGAACGCCGACACATTGTTAGAGGCACTGCCATTGCCTATTTCGACGAACTCGCGCAAATTGAAGATTGCCATCTAGTGGAGGAGGTGGCAGCGTCTCCTATCACTACACCGACACCTGTTGACGTTAGTCCGACGTTATCGACCGTCGAGCGAGACCGCCTTCTTGCGCTGATCCACAAGTTCCACGGCTGCTTCTCATCAACTTCAAGAGTTGGTCAAACGCCGCTCACAAAGCACCGCATCATCACAGATTCTGACGCCAGACCCATCAGGCAAAATCCTTATCGTGTTGCTCCAAAGGAGCGTGATGCAATTCAAAAGCAGGTGAAAACGATGCTGGAAGATGGCGTTATTCGGCCATCTAACAGTCCTTGGGCATCGCCTGTAGTACTCGTAAAAAAGAAGGACGGCAGCTTGCGTTTCTGCGTCGACTACCGGAAGCTCAACTAGATCACAAAGAAGGATGTGTATCCGCTGCCGCGTATTGATGATTCCCTGGATAGACTACGAAACGCACGCTACTTTTCGTCAATGGACTTGAAAAGCGGCTACTGGCAGATTGAAGTGGATGAGAGAGACCGTGAGAAGACCGCTTTTGTCACGCCCGACGGACTTTATGAATTTCAGGTTCTCCCTTTCGGTTTGTGTTCGGCGCCAGCAACGTTTCAGCGTCTAATGGACACTGTACTATCAGGACTTAAGTGGCAAACCTGCCTGGTGTACCTCGATGACGTGATTGTCTTTTCTGCTACGTTCGATGAACACTTAAGAAGACTGGAAGCAGTTTTCGAAGCAATACGCATAGCCGGTCTTACATTGAAACCTGAAAAATGCCACTTTGGCTTTCACGAACTTCAATTCCCCGGACACGTCGTCAGCAGCCAGGGGATCCGACCTGATCCGGATAAGATTGCTGGCGTGGCGAATTTTCCTACCCCATCAGACAAAAAATCAGTGCGACGTTTTTTGGGACTATGTGCCTACTATCGGCGGTTTATTGCCAATTTTTCGCGCATCGCATGGCCATTGACACAGCTCACCAGGGAAGACGTCCCCTTCGCATGGGGCGAAGACCAGCAGCGGGCATTTCACGAGCTTCGTCAACGCATGCAAACGCCTCCCGTGCTCGCCCACTTCGATGAAGACGCGCCGACGTTATTGCACACCGACGCTAGTAACGTGGGTCTTGGAGCAGTGCTCGTACAATGGCAGGACAACAGTGAAAAGGTGATCGCCTATGCCAGTAGGACGCTGTCCCGAGCAGAAGCCAACTACGCTACGACCGAGAAAGAATGCCTCGCCATGGTATGGGCAGTTCTGAAATTCCGTCCGTATTTGTACGGTCGCTCGTTCACCGTTCTCAGCGATCACCATTCACTCTGTTGGTTAATTAATCTAAAAGATCCATCCGGCCGTCTCGCACGATGGAGTCTTCGACTCCAAGAATTCGACTTCACTGTTGCTAACAAATCAGGAAAACGACACGCCGATGCCGACTGCCTTTCTCGGTCTCCTGTTGAGACAGCAGCCCAAGACGACGACGACACGGCCTTTTTGGGCGTCGTTGACACTGCCGCTTTTTCACAACAGCAGCGGGACGATCCTGAACTGCTACCGCTTATTCATTACCTGGAAGGACGAACCAGTAGCGTGCCGAAATTATTCGCAAGGGGGCTGACGTCGTACTGCTTGCGCAATGACGTACTTTATAATAAGAACTTCTCGCCTACTGGCAGCAGCTACTTACTCGTCGTTCCCTCGTCGCTTCGACGTGAGGTCCTACACGCCTGCCACAACGAACCGACCGCTGGTCACTTGGGCTACACCCGGACATTGGCGAGGATTGGGCAATACTATTACTGGCCGAGACTTGCTGCGGCCGTAAAAACTTACGTGCAGACATGTCTCGATTGCCAGCGTCGCAAACCGCCATCCGTCAAGCCAGCCGGTCTGTTGCAGCCTGTCCAAGTGCCGACAACACCATTTGCACAAATCGGCATGGATTTTCTGGGCCCCTTCCCAACGTCTGCTACCGGAAATAGGTGGATAATCGTCGCCACAGATTACCTCACCCGATACGCCGAGACGGGCGCTTTGCGACGGGCAACAGCACATGAAGCGGCACGATTTTTTATCGAAGCCATCGTTTTAAGGCACGGTGCTCCTGCAGTAGTTATCACCGACAGAGGTACTGCGTTCATGGCCGAGCTTTTGGACACCGTTTTTCGACTAAGTGGTACCGCTCACAGGAAACAACGGCGTATCATCCCAGACCAACGGGTTGACTGAACGTCTCAATAGGACCCTGGCTGACATGATAAGCATGTACGTAGATGTACAGCACAAGAACTGGGACGACATTCTCCCCTACGTCACGTTCGCGTACAACACGGCACGTCAGGAGACCACTCGGAAGACACCCTTCAGTCTCGTTTACGGCCGTGAAGTTACGACAACATTAGACGCAATGCTCCCTCACGAAAATGATGGCAATGAGATGGACGCTGAAGAGTTTACACAGCGAGCAGAAGAAGCTAGACAACTTGCCTGGTTGCGAATCAACCAACAACAAGGCTATGACGCCAGACAGTACAATCTCCGACACAGACCCGTCACATACAACGTGGGCGACAAGTGTGGGTCTGGACACTTATTCGTCGGCGTGGGCTCTCCGAAAAGCTATTGCGAAGATACTTCGGACCTTACACAGTTATCCGACGCATCAGCGAGGTCAACTACGAGGTTGTTCCGGACGGCTCTCAGAGCTCAAAGCGCCGAAAACATTCGCCAGAAATTGTTCACGTGCTTCGGATGAAGCCATACTTGCAGTGGCTAACTGCGCAGTTTCTTTTTTTTTTACCTTGCTTTCTGAACGTTTACCATCGGGGCGATGTTTATTTTTAAAGGGCCCGTAAACCACCAGCAGACGCTCGCTTGCTCCTCTCCGTACCTTTCCTCTATCGACAACAGCTGTCATGACGTCACCTGTATGATTAGGTGACGTCGCCAGCAAGACACGCTGTCAGTGGGCGAACAAGAAACTGTTTTCTGCTGGCAGATGCGCCCGCTTCTTGCGTTTCCACCCCGGACGCTGATAAAGGGCACCCGGAGAGGTGGGTAGACGAGCCGACGAACGCAGCCTAGCGAAGGAAAGAGCGAAACGAGAAAGTGCGTGCAACTCCGCCAGCGTTCGCTGTAGTCTCGTGCACAACTGCAACGCCACAACTAAATTTCAACCTGTGGGTTGTTTAGGGGCCCTTTAAGCTAGGGTCGCCATCCCGCCACACATTAAAATTGAACACCACGGCGGGATTAGATGAAAACTCAACGCGCGTCGTGTCTACCCTCTATACTTGCGGACAGCTTTTCTTGGCAATGAAGCGAAGGCTACAGAGCCACAATGCACGTATCCTACCGCTAATGAATGTAGCCCCACAACTGCGTCCGTATTTTCTGCGTGAGATATATAAAATACTCCTTGTAGCTTTTTGAGCCGGAACGCAGCGCACACAAGCGAAATATTTGTATTTCTTTTAGTTTATACGTTGTCACTTTGCGTTTTTGCGTGCGTGAAAAAATCGCGCCTTTTACCCGTACCTTAGACGCTAAGCAGCGTTTGCGTCGAAATGCAACGCTAGCCATCACTTTCCACGGCGTTACGAGACGCGCGCCAAACCAGACTACTTAGCGTAGCAGTATAAGTGCAGACGCTTCGCCCCCGTAGCTTTCCTCTCATTGCCAAGAAAAGTTGTCCGCGAGTATAGCCCGGCCGCGACTTCTCTAGGGGCGAGCGTTAGCGGGGACGCGGTGTTCCAGCCAGGCGAGGCAGGCGTGCCTCGCAGAGCTATTTGTAGTATGGATGGAAGCTGTGAGCGAGGCCGAGGCTTGGGCTAAGGTCGCCACCTCGCGGTGTGTTAAAGCGTTGACCGAATTGACTTCTATTGGAAACGCGCTGAATGGGACGGACGCGTATCAACAACGCACTGCAGGAGCTAATCGCGGAAGCCAGGGTCCTAATGCATTGCTTCACTTTAGAACTACCAGACGGCGACACCACCCCGCCGGCAAAGCACTATGAGAGGAAAGTGTGAGAAATAAAAGGCGCTTTTGTAAAGACTCCAGAGTGCGTGACAGTGGCGCAGTGGAAAGCGCGCCCGGCATCTGTTGTCGCGGAGCAAGAGGTCGTGGGTTCGACTTTGATGGCACTTTTTTTCTTCAAGTTTTTCTTTGCCATCCAAACGCGTAAATTTTTTTCAACGTCATTTCCGTGACGGCAATATGTCGAAAATGCGCACGCATGGACAGCACGGGCGTGGTTCTGTGGGAAAACACCTGCTTGACAAGCAACAGTCGTGGGTTCGATTCACACTTGAGGCGATGCATTCTGATTATTTCTGTATTTGCGTCTATCTCGAATTTTCGCTCGCAAGTAACGACGCCGATGCCGACACTGGGATTTAGGCGAAACGAGCTCTTAACGCTGTCGCGTTATAACGGCTCTCTCTCTCTTATACTTTGTCTTACTCGATTCCACAGCGCAACGCTCCCACTGGACGCAATAGCATCTTATCGTAGTTGGACCTTGTGTGGACCACCACGGCGCCGTCGACGCCGACGAAAAATTTTCCCATGGAGCGTCTCTATGACTGGTATCGCATTAAAAGCAGCCTTGCGCTCTGTGACATTTTTGTTTGCTTTGCAAACTCCCGATGTGTAGAGATAAGGAGGACAAAAAACATGAACAATTATGGTGATGACAGCCTAAACATGAACGCATTAAAAATATTTTTTGAGCAGAACAATTTATTTATTTGCGGTTCAAAGACGCAGATAAATGCGCGGAAGACAACGTAAAAATAGGACGACAAAAACAAAGCTTGAGTTCACTCATCCCTTTAAACTTACGCGCCTTCGCTACGTCTCCCTTGTAAAAGCCTCGCCCAAACAATTCTCGCGATCGGACGTCGCTATCTTGATAGCTCACAGGTTCTGGCGCCGTTCTAGGAATCGCAGCTTGAGGTGTTGCACGTGACGTGACAATATGCAAGGGCTGTTGATGTCGAAAGGCATCTTGCCGGCGGGCAGAACGCGGAATCTTTGGAGGAACGACGTCACAGCAATGAATATTTCGACACTCGCCAGAATCTCTCCGGGGCAGCTGCGTTTTCCTGCAAATAAAAGTGATTTTTAAGAAAGAAGAAGCATTGCGAACCCTTAGCTACACTGGGCGAGAGTGTACAGTGTTCCCACGCCTTACATCAATGTCTGTTCTTCCGGTACAACAAAACACTTTATATGCCGTCCAGGCTTCGTTCCCTGTAGTCATTGGCTGGAGATAAAAAAAAAGAAAACGCCAGGACTGCGTGCAACACGCTGCACAGTCTCAGCGAAAGCTGGAAGATCGGCTTTTCTAGAGCCCGTTGCAAACTCTCTTGGGGCAACTACTACAAGCACACTTCCACGTTACCAACGACGCCATAAGTCATCATAATTTTTGCGAAGTAGGGAAGCACCCACCATGCCACATTTCATAATTCTGCTCAGAAGCGAGGTACCCGCTACACACAGAGACCGATAATAAAGTGAGAGAAAGGCAGGGAGGTCAACCAATTATTGTAGCATTCGGTTTGCTACCCTACACTAAGGGGAAGGGGAAAGGGAAACGAAGATGGAAAGGAAAGCGGAGTGAAGAGCAGGCACACGAAAAAAAATCACAGCATATCCACAGAGTGAATGATGATGAGTGGGCGAAGCTGCGGAGGTTCATCGGTAAACCGTGAATCTTCCGTGAATTCTGCCCAGTACATCATCACCGACGTGAGATCGGGCGCGTTTATACTAAAGGTTCGATGAGAGTTATGACGACTTGCAGCTCACTTTAATTTTACATGTACGCTGTGAATTTTCATTGTTTAATCACGCACAGGAGAAATCGCACACACGCACTACCTTGGAGGTCAAAATCCAGTGCCTATATATACGGGGTGGTCAGTGAACGGTTGTGCAGCGCGAGCGGTCGGTTTTTAGGGGCGAAGCTCCTTAAAGCGGCACCCGTTCGTCCCTCGTAGTCGTAGTGCGTAACCAGTCGTAACGCTAGTACCAGATCTTGACCTCCAAGGTGGTGCCGGTGGGAGATTTTTCCTGTGCATTGTTAAACAATAAAAAATTCGCAGCGTGCGCGTTAACTAAAAGCCGAACTCTTCTGTCTCTCATTCCCCATTAGCAGCCATTGGCATGTTCCAGTAGGAAACGTTAGTAGAAGTGTAAGTGTTAGCTAAAAGCCGACTTCTTCTGTCTCTCATTCCCATTAGCAGCCATTCTTTACCTCCAAGGTAGTGCCTGGTGAGATTTCTCCTGTGCGTGACTAAACAGTAAAAATTTTGTTCAAAACGCCGTTGATTGATGAAATAAACCAACGAAAGACGCCAGATGTTTTCTAAAAGCAAAACGAAAGAACGAAAAGACGCCAGCTGCTTAACGAAAGACGCCAGATGTTTTCTAAAGCAATGGTTTTCTAAACAATGAAAATTCACAGCGTACATGTAAAATTAAAGTGAGCTGCAAGCCGTCATAACTCTCATCGAACCTTTAGTATAAATGCGCCCGATCTCACGTCGGTGATGATGTATGGGCAGAATTCACG
>NC_051186.1:14398071-14426944 GCF_013339695.2 Rhipicephalus sanguineus
AAAAGGTAGTCAGTACAGACACCCTTTTTTTTAAGGAGTGTAGTATCTAATCTATGCAGGTATAGATCTCAATCTATGCAGTTATAGTACAATGGCGGGAAGTAGTAGATAGTCATTCATTATTAGCAGTCATAAATATCATTAATTCGTAATCAAATATTATTCGTTTAATACAGATACCGTCTATCACGGACAAGTGTCAGGGAGAAACGTTTACTAGAGATGACGATTTAAAGGAGTACTGCGTTGAAAACGGCACGAAAATTGGACGAAGGCTAAGGAAAAAAACAACACAAGCGCCTCGCACATTGATGAGTTATGCAAAACACTGGGTTCGAAAGAGCCTGATGTAAAAGAAACAAATTGCAGGAGGGTGTCTTCAAGGGCCAGTTGCTACATCTTACTGCACTGAAACCGCGCGAAAACGGCACGAAGGCTAATGAACAAAGGAACAGAGCTTCTGTTGTTTGTTCCTTAGCCTTCGCCCCGTTTTTGCGCTGTTTGCAACGCAGTAACATGTACCAACTGACCCTTCAAGACACCCTTCTGCAATTTTAAGGAGTAATTAAATCGACTGATAGTTTTAGGAAATTAATAATTAAGTGCAGGTATATGATAAAATAAATTGAGGCATACGATTGTAAAGCATCACATGATAGTCTAAAGAGAGAGGGTGAATGCATTGCGAGATTCTTGCTAATGAACCTTTTCAAGCAATCCCAGAAAGCCCCGCGGGAGCGTGGCGCACTATGGGAAAAGTTTGTACATAGAGCGAGCCGGCCGTTCGGTCGCCCGCGGCTCGTTGGTGCCATGGGAGAACGAAACGAAAGGAACGTACACGTCGCAGCTTGTTGAATATCCTTACATCGTAAAAGACTACACTTATCCAAACGCATCTGTCTGTATATCTACGCATGAAATGTGAAAGTGAAGTCTAGGTATTGCCGAGCGTATGTATATCATACGTAGCAGTTAAGCGATGTGTGCGTTATCGCGTGCAGATGCCGTCACGACGTTCTGTTGTCAGTAATGTGAGCGGAACACCGAATTCATGTTTAGTGTATGAATAGTTGTAAGGTATTAACAGTATTAATGCGAATGTGTCATATTGAAATGCCATAGAATTTTCTGCCTCAGCATTTGGTGTCATTAACACTTTTGCGCTTGCTCACTGCGTTTAGGCCGTTATGGCGTATTTCAAAGATAATTTCAGTGTTAGAGACTCATCTTGCGCACGACTACACATATCTACGGCATGCATTCACCTGCGAGCAAACCCGTGAAAGTACAACCAGCGTTTGTAAAATGCAACTGCAGTTAGTATATCTACGAAAGGCGCTAGAATCTTATCATTTGTTATACACATGTATATGCGGTGCGAGCGACGCGAACGCTGTCTAATCAGTCTCTCGAGTACTCTCGAGTACTCTGTAAATATATCACCACCTGACCTTGCGCTCGTCGACAGTGTCGATGGACGTTGATTCCAAGTGGATGCGCGAATTGTATAGACCGCTCCTGGACTTTATCTAGGAAGCCGAGTTGTATCGTTTTATTTATTTTTGCTGTAGGGCAGGGGTCTCAAACACGTGGTCCGGCTCGCACGTGGCTGACTTCGTCCCATCCTTTTATTGGTCATCTCTAGAACGGACGAAGCCTCAAACGGGTCAAGAGAAAACTGCGCACAGGCAAAAACCGGGCGTATGCACTAAGGGATGAGGAAGGCAAAGTCACTATCAATATGGATAGAAAAGTTAAAATAGCCGAGGAGCTTTACATATATCTGTACAGAAGCCGGGACAGCGAGGACGATAACGTAAGAAGTATATTTGTAAGCCAGATGAATCGGACAACTCACCAGTAACGACATGGGAAGTAAAGAAATCCTTAGAGGGAACGCAAAGAAGCAATTGCCGCTGGTTAGGTTCGGGCAACATCAGATCTGTTGAAAGACGGTGGACAGATTGTTTTAAAAAAACTGACCACCATGTATAGAAAGTGTCTCTTGACGGTGAAGGTACGAGAATCTTGGAAGAATGCTAAAATCACCTGAATTCATAACAAGACGACGTCAAGGGCTTGAAATATTGCATGCCGATCTGCTTACTGTCCGTTGTCTACAACCGATTTAAAAATATAATAGCTAATACAATTAGGACATTAGAATTCTATCAACCAAAGGACCAAGCAGTATTCCGTACAGGCTACTCGACAATGAACACATTCACACTATCAATCAAGTGATACAGAAATGCGCGGAATATAACCAACCCCTATATATAGCCGTCAGAGATTACGAGAAGGTATTTGATTCGGTCGAGATGGCAGCAGTCATTCAGGCACAAAGGAATCAGGGCGTCGATGAGCCGTTTATTTATTTATTTATTATTTATTTATTTATTTATTTATTTATTTATTTATTTATTTATTTATTTATTTATTTATTTATAACAACAATGTTGCGGGAGACCAGGGGAAAAAAGCTGATCAATAAGCTTGAGGGTGTCCTGGCCACCCTACACGTATGTACAGTATATAAAAATACTGGAAGAAATCTTAGATTTATGTGCACGTTAAAGAACCCTAAGTGGTCAATAATTGTGCAGCACTCTAATACGGCGTCCCACTTAATCATATCGTGGTTTTGGGACATCAAACGCCACTAGTACTACTACTACTACTAACAATAATAACAATTACTATTATTATTATTATTATTATTATTATTATTATTATTATTATTATTATTATTATTATTATTAGTAGTAGTAGTAGTAGTAGTAGTAGTAGTAGTAGTAGTAGTAGTAGTAGTAGTGGTAGTAGTAGTAGTAGTAGTAGTATTACTAATGCGTGAAACTGGTATAGTGTTGGTTTATGTAAATTGAATTACCACAAATGAAAGCTTGAAGCATTTATATTCAACCTGTTTTACTGTTTTCTCCATGGTGCATCGGTTTAAACCGCACTCGTATTAAGCGTCTAGTCGGGTTGGGGATATCACAACTTGCAATCTCACTGCAAAAATATATATATATATATACAGAGACCAGGAGGAGCCATTTCTTTACTTGTACACCGCCAAAATACAGACACACTGCGCTGTAGCTTTTCGGATGCGACAGCAGCCCCAGAAGACGGCCTATCGAATAAATCAAGCAAGACTAGAGGAATATCATAGCCTTCTCCCTTTATATCTCGATCTTTTTTATCCTGCGGCAAGAGCATGCGTAATTCCGAAGTATCCACGTGCGCATTCACATGGATACTTCTGAATTATTGATAAGCAGATGCTTGAGATGGAACATGCAGAATATTAATTTAGGCAGAACTCTGTGCGTGACACTCCCGCATTAATGATGACGCGTGTGTACGAGGTTGTTTTTCATGCATTATTTTTGTTGCCCCCAAGCGGCCTACGTAAACAATAATAATTTAAGGGTCTTTACGTGCCATAACCCCATTGTCATTATCGCCAAGCCGCAGTGGGAGATTCTGTGATAGGTTTAAGCACCCGGGGGTCTAGAACGTGCATCTAACAGACCTAAGTAAGCATGTGTTCTTACATTTCGTCCCCGCCGGAATACGACCGCCGTGGCAGGGAATAGAACACGCGACCTCGCTACTCAGCAGCGCCACACTTTATCAGCCAATTGCTTCCACGGCGTTGGCGGCGTCAACAAAAAATCATCACGTGATGACATCACGATGGGACGTTATTATGACGTCACACATTCCCAAAATCACGTAATTATGACGGCATGATGACGTCACATAACGTGACTTCATCACATGACATTGTCGCATTGCACTGCCTCTGTGATCGGTTGGCCAATCACGGAGGCAGTGCAAAACCACGTTAGGTGCAGAAAGCTTTTGCACGAGGGTGGGGCAGAACAGACGCATCGAATGACGACAAGAAGAAAACTTTCACCTTCGAGTCGTCTTAGTCTAATGCATAAGGGGCCCAGTTGGTTTTTTTTATACGAATGATAGGCCTTAGTCTGCGAGAAGTACTTCTCGCAAACGTAGTCACGAGGCGTGCGCTTTCGATCTTTCCTTGGTATGGCACGAGCACACGCTTCCAAGCTCACCAGGCCACTAGGAGCTTTGAAAATCACAAGCCATACAACACTGCCCTCTTAATTAATGATATTACTTAGCACCTTCTAGTGTTTATTGACATTACTGTACGATTGAGACGATGGCAATGAGTGATGCGAGGAAACCGAAGAATTTCATCATGTAAGATTTCTGACAAATTCGGTCCGTCACTTAGCAGGCGAATATTGTGTCTACTAAGTATGAAAATAATCAAAAAGTAGGCCATGCCTTTAAGAGGGGGGTCACACTTTCTGCGAGACGTGAGTCGCGCACTGCAACACACTGATTTCAGGGTCATTGACTGCAGCACGTGGCTTCAGTTAAGCTCCCATTGCGAGAAGCTCAATGCGGCCACTCTAGAAGCGCCACGAACCAACACACAAAAAAAGTGGGGCTCATCACGTAAGAAAAACAGAGTATGTCCATTGCCTACGGTACGTAGCGAAATGCAGGGAAAGAACTCCGCTCGCAGACTTGCAGACCATCGCCGTGGTATAGGTAAGGCCTGCGTTAATAATATCCGGGATTTAACGTCCCAAAACCACGATATGATTATGAGAGACGCCGTAGTGGAGTGCTCCGGAATACTTGACCATCCGGGGTTCTTTAACGTGCACTAACATCGCACAGTACACGGGCCCCTAGCATTTCGCATTCATCGAAATGCGACCGCCGCGGCCAGGATCGCACTCGCGACCTTCCGGTTAGCAGCCGAGCACCATATTTACTGCTCCACCGAGGCGGACAAGGCCTGCGTTGACAGCAATGTTTACCTTCTGGCAGCATGGTAACAGGGCAGTTCAATGCCTTGCAACTGTTATAATAGTGGGTACACCCCGCTATTGTAAGAGTTGCACACACACTAGCGATGTGTATGTGTGCTTCTTTTCGTTTTCTGCCCCCTCTCGGCGCGCTTTTTCACGCTCAACAGTGAACTAATTGACTAAAAAAAAAACAAATATATTCGTGGAAGGTTGCTCAGCTTGCGTTTAACAACTTTCAGTGTAATCCACTATTTGAGAAACATCGCCTCGTGAGGTGCTACGTTGTCTATCGGTAAACAAAGGCACGACGCAGAGAATAAACATAAAACGGCTTTTCGAGAACCTTCCACGTCACTTGCTCACATAAGCAAAAGATTTCAACTCGTAATGAAAATAATAAATGGGTCCTTACGAGAGACTTTTTAACGAACTTTACCATGTAAAAATAGAAACAAGCTATTTTGTCCAGAATAAAACTGGCCGCAAGAACCGGGTTTCAAGCCGCGACCTCCTGCAATTCTACAGAGCAGCATAATATAATAATAATAATAATTGTTGGGGTTTAGCGTCCGAAAAGCCCGATATGAGTATGAGAGACGCCGTAGTGGAGGGCTCCGGAAAATTCGACAACCTGGGGTTCTTTAACATACACCTAAATCTAAGTACACGGGCCACTAGCGTTTTCGTCTCCATCGAAAATATGGCCGCCGCGGCCGGTATTCGGTCCCGCCACCTGCGGGTCTGCAGTCGAGCACCTTATTCACAGACCACCCTGAAGGGTTGCAGATCAGCATAGGCAGTCAAACAAGAAGGCGGGTTTCACGATACTTTATATCAGTCTAATCTGTTTCATCCCTCTTTCACCAGCACATAGTCGAGAGGAAAACGCGGCCTGGGTAGCATGTCATGAGCATAATGAAGTCGGTGCTTTCCGGCGTCTTTAGTTATCGACTAAAACGCGTTCTTGGGCTAGTTGGTGCATGGTCTGACAAAAATTTGGAGGCACAAAGGAACGAGGACAAGAAATGACAGGACTGGTGCCAAACTAACAACTGTTTTGTTGGAAAGAACATTGCATTCCATGTAGCCTCACGCGCATGGGCGAGTCACATTGACAATCACGGTAACAGAACGACAACCTACTCTGAGTTATCAAGACTTGTCTAAAAAGTGCGATTCGTTGCGATATAAATTCAAGGAAGGCACACTAACACATTGGGTACCCTTCTTATTTATGCAAAAGCCTCCGCAATTCTCTGGCCACCTGGTTTCGAATTTTCCCAAGCACCCTGGTTTCGAAAAACCGGGGCGCGCATGCGTAGGACTTGCAGTGCGAAGGCAAGTGTAAAGCAGATACATTGTTTATGGAGGCTTCATGTTCCATTAATCGAATATTTAAACATCGAACAGTGTGGCCGATGTATGTCCTACCACAGCTGAGGGGTATTTCGTAAACCACCCCTTACAAAAATGGCTAGTAACATTGAGTAGACCACCTAGTAACCATCTATTGACATTGGTGGCCGTCTAGTAACATTTGCGATCTAGTAACATTTGTCAATAGACCGTCTAAAGACCTCCTTCTTACTTTTGTATAAAGACTATTTTATGTAGACCGTCTAAAGACCTGCTTCTTACTTTTGTATAAAGACTATTTTATGTAGACCGTCTAAAGACCTCCTTCATACTTTTGTATAAAGACTATTTTATGTGGACCGTCTGAAGGCCTGCTTCTTACTTTTGTATAAAGACTATTTTATGTAGACCGTCTAAAGACCTCCTTCTTACTTTTGTATAAAGACTATTTTATGTAGACCGTCTGAAGGCCTGCTTCTTACTTTTGTATAAAGACTATTTTATGTAGACCATCTAAAGACCTCATTCTTACTTTGTGAAAGGCTCCCGCAAAATTCGCTAATTAAAAAAAGTCAAGGGTGGATCTTTGGCCTTGTTGGTGCGACATATGCATAACGTTAAGCGCAATACTGAATCGACGAGGACGGGACAGGGAGTGACACACACACAAGCGCTAACTTTCAACAATGCTTTATTGTGAGCCGGATCACTGCATAAATACATGAAAATTGCGGACATCAGGCATGCGCAAATGTGAAGGATCTAGAAATGACAATTCTTTTCTGGACAATGATAATGAAGGTGCGCTGACACAATCTTGGCCTAACTCGTGTATGGTGGCTGATTCAACTATCAACCGCGTGGTCTCATCTTTGTGCGTGCGTACGACAGAGCACTCATGAAAAGCAGGCGAACACCCACACGTGCTGCAATGCGCGGTTAACAAACCATCGCCACCCTTCTTCACATTGTTTTTGTGTTCTCTAAGCCTGTCGTTAAGGCAGCGCCCTGTCTGCCCCACGTAGAATTTCCCACACGAAAGGGGGAGCTTGTACACGACCCCTTCTTTGCATTCCACGTGGCGAACTCTGTGATTTTTTACGCAGCCGCGCGCTTTGTGAGCAGTTGGGTTGCTGAGCCTGCGCAGCTTTCCCAGCTTGTTTGGAGCCGTAAAAGCGACGCCAATGTTTGCTCGAGCGCCCACTTTTTTTAAGTGGGCGCTTATTAAAATGATTCTTTTTAAGAAGATCATTGAACAATATTGTGCTTGCAAAGGTATTGTTGCTTTACCTCTGCTGGTAAGTGAGCTTTAAAGGAAAATGTCTGTGGGCAGCGAATATAACACGGCAAGACGTCTCGTAAAAGCGCAAAAATATTGAATTCAGCACGTGTGGGTGTTCGCCTGCTTTTCATGAGTGCTCTGTCGTACGCACGCACAAAGATGAGACCACGCGGTTGATAGTTGAATCAGCCACCATACACGAGTTAGGCCAAGATTGTGTCAGCGCACCTTCATTATCATTGTCCAGAAAAGAATTGTCATTTCTAGATCCTTCACATTTGCGCATGCCTGATGTCCGCAATTTTCATGTATTTATGCAGTGATCCGGCTCACAATAAAGCATTGTTGAAAGTTAGCGCTTGTGTGTGTGTCACTCCCTGTCCCGTCCTCGTCGATTCAGTATTGCGCTTAACGTTATGCATAAAAAAAGTCGTTGAATGTTAGGCAGATTTTTAGTAAAAGATAGGTGTGCCTCAGTGGTATCTATAAGCCCACCGCAAATTTACACGTACGCCATGAATGTTTGTTGCCTAATTACACGGTAAAGAAGTGTCCCATCTGAGCTACATTGGAGGTCAAGATGTGGTGCCTATATATACTCGGTGACCAAAGTTTGGTTGTGAAGAGCGGGTGGTGAGCGGTTGTCAGTGTGAGTGCTGTATTAATTTGCGAATGTTGTGTGCATGTTTGCGTGTTTCGATGCTAATTTAATTAAAGATTCTCTGGCGCATAGTGCGACAGCGAAAAGCTCCCCTATGGATGTAAACAAATACTCCCCTCAGTCCATCCAAAACCTCCGTCCTTAAAGGGGGTAAATTTTTACTCCCCTGGACGGAGTATATAAAACCCCCATAGGCGCGTGCGCTAGAGGACGAGTCCATTTACTCCCATCTCGGCTTTTTTTTGCTCACAGTGATAGGGTGTCTGTTGAACATTGTTGATAGGGCGTTACTACGAGGTCACCAGACAACCTATAAACATGAGTCTGTTCAAAGTTGGTGGCCAATTGCAGCCAGAGCGTTGATTGATTGTTGGTACAGACGTCTAAAGACAGTTGGTAGACACTCTTTTGATTGTTGGTAGGTTCTAGTAACAATAGTCTTTAGACCGTCAACTTAATGTTACCAAATATTTTTGTAAGGGACCCCTACTACGCATGGGCAATACGGTTTTACATGCTGTATGTCACAGGCGGCCTTATTGTTTTTGTCAGACACACGGGCGCATAGCCGCGAGAGCTTGTTAGGGGCGCTGTTGAAACTAAGGTGATTTTATTAAAATGATTCTTTTTAAGAAGATAATTGAACAATATTGTGCTTGCAAAGGTATTGTTGCTTTACCTCTGCTGGTAAGTGAGCTTTAAAGGAAAATGTCTGTGGGCAGCGAATATAACACGGCAAGACGTCTCGTAAAAGCGCAAAAATATTGAATTCATAAATTGAGGCCAACTGAAATTAGGGACGTCAAGCGTCTGTCTACACATTTTGAAACCCGCGATCGTCATCACCGCCTCACAATCTTGTATTATTTTCTGGAAGTTAGCTTTTTTCACACTACAAAAACAGCAGCGCTAAAGGACGTTCTTGCTTTAGAACTTTTAAGAAACCCGTGGGAGCCAACAACAATATAAACGGAGGAAATATATTGAAGAGGCAGGGGATGCGAAGAAGGGCAGCACGCTCTTTCGAGAGTTCGTCGTTATCAAGCGCAGCCAAGCGACATGTAAGCCTCCTTTCATTGCAACAGAACTGCTGATTCACGGTCGAGCAGCCCAACCGGCCGCTCGTTGCATGCGCTGCGGTTATCAGTCGTCGATTTAGGTTCGCGCTCGCTGCTTGTAGCGGATATCGTCGTCGTGCTTTTTTTATGTATTGTGGTTTTCTCGATTCGCGCGACTACGGCAAGCGTCATCGCGCGAATTTTGAACGTTGAAGGTCCGTACGCCACGTGGTGTGAAAAAAGGTGAACTAAAAGCGATGTCCCGAATTCCTGGGTATGTGTAAAAGCCGCAAGCGTATTTTCCACCAACATACTTCCGTCATTCGCGGCTTCATACTTATTAAAACTTATATAAAACTTCATTTGGGTCTAGTTGGCACATATTCCTGAGGTTAAGATTGCAGAGCAAACACACGAACACGAAGAAAGGACACGACACAAACGCTGTCAACTGCTTTATTCCTTCATACGTCAGTGCATATAAAATACCAAGGCAACCTTACCACACATGCGCACACAATAGATCTAAACGACACGTGTAACAAGGATGATGGCGTGTTAGGTACACGAAGACATAAAATCATATTCAGACGAGTGCAGGGGCAAAGAACTATGACTGATACATAGGTGAGCTCTTCTCCTTATGTGTTAAGCTACTAAGGCCAGCCGCGCATGCTCATTCGCACTTCTGCCTAGGGTCGAAGTCCCTTGAAATCGGGCTTCACAATTGCAGCAATAATTAATATGAGCAACAAGCTGTGCTCCTTTATCAGCATTCTTGTTAACCTTGTGCGCATGTTCCATGAGTCGCTCATTGACGCATCTCCCCGTTTTACCAACGTAAGTCTTACTACATGAGAGTGGGATGGCATAAATCAAGCCGACGGCGCACGGAACGAAGGAAACACCGTGCCGCATTTGGCACCCTCCTCTGCTCACACCGGGTCTTGAGCCGTGTTCACAATGTGACCGCAGCTCACGACCCCTGTGTCTTTAAGCCGAAACATTGCACTCAGACCATCGCTTACCACTTACCGCCACCACCAACACCACCACGCGAACGCAACAATGATTTTCTTCGCTGGAAAAATGGCCGGTAACTGATCGTTCGACCATCACGATGGAGCAAACGAGTTTCAGCCTAGCATGCGGACCGTGGCTGGAGCTCTCCATCTTAGACAGCTTCCACTATGTTTGAGTTTTGTGACGTTGGCGCGCAATGCCCGCAGTCAAAACGAAGTCGGGGCTATACGCCCCGAGATGAAGCGAAACTGCTGAGCACCACATCTGCTTCTGAAAAAACCCGGCTCGCTAAAGGACAATCACGAATGGTGACCACACCTTTCTGAAAGCCCGCGGCCGTTTTCGCTCCTTTGCGTCGCGCATGTGCGGTGTTTCGCTCTTGGCGCGCAATGACAGTGTCTGAATTACCCGGGCTGAGGTCAAATAAGACCGATTTAACGAGACTTTGATGCCTTTAAAGAAAGCATATGCGTGCCAGGTCCACATAACACGTTCGAATTAGGCGAATTGGTGAATTAATGGTGGTAGAATGAACCAGCTTATAGATTTACTCTGTGTGTGCGTATATATATATATATATATATATATATATATATATAGTAGTGGGAAACGAATCACGCGGACCCCAATAGAATAAGGAATGAAGAAAGAAACTACGACTTTCGTTGGTTCGGCTCTGTATAATTTCACTAACGTTTCGTCCGGTGGACCAGACTTTGTCAAAGTCTGGTCCACATATATATATATATATATATATATATATATATATATATATATATATATATATATATATATATATATATATGTCTTAGTCTTAGAGAACGCCTTTGTTTTTCTTTTCTGTATTTTTTGAAGCCTACGGGCAATCAGCAGAACGTGTGTCGCATTTCAAACTCCAGGGTAAACGTGCTCTTGATGAACTTCCCCAAGTTCACCAAAGCGCCTTCTAGTGAACCATATATGGAGTCGTAAAGGTGCCACCACATTGTCGACTGGCCAATCACAGCGCGACTCAGCTGCGCTATTTGTCCGTAGTACTGGAAGTGGCGCGTCTGTGGCGCATATTTTAATTGCCGTTAGCGATTTCGGCAAAGTGAATAGTGTGTCGTGTGTGCCGACACCAATAATTCAAGCTGGGGTCTCATTTACGAGTCTTATCCATTTTTATTTTCGTAAACAAGCTTCCTTCCTATCGCTCGGCATTTTCCAGTCATACAACTCGCAATAGCTCTTCGCGACAACTTCTTTGCGATGCGCACAGTCTGGTTGCGGACAACAACGCCGATACGGAGACCGCCAAACGAGTCAAGAAGATCGCGGAACTTTTCTATCTCCACAATAAAACAGTCAAGAACAGCACCCACCGCGAGTTAGGGCTAACTTTTCAGGCCTACGAGGGGTCCTGTCGTGGCGTCGGCAGTGATCAATCACTCTTTAAGAGGAGAGCTATAAAACGTGCGGAGGAGGCTACCTCGGGCGACACGCCCCGCCCCAACAATTTCTCCCGAGCGAGGAAACAAACAAAAAAAAAACATGAGCGATGCCTTGTGATCTTTCGGCGACAAGCTCCAGTGAACGACGAGAAAAAAAGAAAGAAACAAAACAAAACAAGACTCACACTTACGATGTCGACGCTTTTGTACACACACGTGAGTAGTTATGTACTTCATATCTGTTTTTATCGCTGTTTTTTGTCCCATTTGGCGAAAACGTTCTTTGGCCGCGTTCTCGCGTAATTTCTACCTCAAATTACGATAATCGCGCGCGTAGAGCTTGGTGCAGGCAGAATAGGGGCCGGAAAGGCCTGGGTGGTGGTGAATGATGAGGAGTGGTGGTGAGTTAGGATGGTGAGAGAAGATTTGGGTGGCGATAATCAAGTGGCGATGTGCTTGAAATTCCGTCGCTGCATGCGGGCAGATAGGGAGCGTGCGATGCCTAGGCGTTGTTGGGAAGCAGGCCACTTTCTGCGTGAAAAGAAACGGTGGGAATAAGAGAGATCTCGGAACGTTAATAATAAGCCAGCGCGCGGGTTGTCGGTGTAATGCAATTGCGGTGGGGCCGTGTTTTGGCAAAGCACACGTAGAACTTATGGTGAGCTCTGTTCAGATAAGAACGTCGGTGCATGTCCATGGACCCCCATTAATATCGCTTAAAGAAACATATGTTTTGCGTCTCGAGTCCCCAGGGCCACGAAATCATTCTTAGTTTTGCAAAAGATCGCCTTAGTAAAAAAATTCGGAAATCTCCCCTCAGCAGAACCGCTTTTTGCGATTTGGGCGAAAATGGGAGTTTGACGAGGTCCTATAAAAGAAATGCTGCAGCTGTGCGTCTCAAAATTTTTCTTGGCATACTACGAGTGACGTATATTTACCAAATATTATCTTGCAGTTTTGTTGCCAGTATTTTATGAAAAAAAGATCGCAAATACGGCACATTGTTCAATAACACTCTAGTTCCAGGTTTTTTCCTTCGCGGCTATGGTACTCAAAATTTCCAAAAATTCCCAGTGTTGCCACACATTAGTTTAACAATTGTGTTAGATATGACTGCCGAGAGTATTGTCAAACGCAAACAAAGAATGCATAAGAGAACGCATGTCTCTAAAAATGCAATACTTTGAAATGCAACTAAATAAAAGCGCTCGTCGATTTTCTTTAATCTCCCCAGAATTAAAGCGGATTGCGTGCTCTAACTGAATCTGTAAAAACATGTGGTATTATTTTTGTGAGATCGGAGTTACAAAGCCGCCAAAATGCCCAAATTGACTTTCCCGCGCAGCCACCTAAATGAGCGAGCATATATCTATTGTCATGATCTTTATGTCTTGAGTATGTTCTCTCGTGCTCACGAAACATCAGATTGAGAGAAAAAAAGACGAAGTATTGCGTTGAAGTGCAAATTTGTACATATGCGCGTTTGTAGTCACCGTGGTATTGTTCCTGGCGAAAGCAGTTATGGGGAAAAGTTCGTCTATATGTACACTGGGGTCGGGCTTTCGCATGCAACCGTTTCTTCGGCCCTAATGCACACAGTACGTGAGACAGGCATTGAAGGAGGACTGGGTCCGCGCAGGAAGGTGTCCTGGAGACGGCACCAACGATCTCCGCCTTCTTGCGCCTGGCGTAGGACGTCCGACAATGACGTTTCCCTTCATCGCCATCTTCAGAGGAGAAATTTCTGTTAATTAAACGACTAAGTTTAGCTCCTCAACAGCATGTTGCTCAGGAACCACATTTTTGACAGACACAGATGCATTTGTGCGTTTTACGACGACCTGCTTGAAGAGGCTGAAGCAGTTTCCAAGACGGAGAGAGTTTCTTCTGGCACAAAGCTCATGAACAAGGCGTTATCCAAATCCTCTATACTCCGAAAGTTCCGCTTATAGCTAATATCTTTGTTGTGCTTGTTCAGATAGCGCTAAACGCTATCTGAACGTGCGCAGAAACAGATTTCTAAGATGATTTCAATATTCACTACATTGTAATGAATTGGAGCAGGAACGTCAAGGAGACGGTGCGACTAGAATTTCATATTAGCGTGATTTTCTAGCCTAATACCAAGCCCCTTCTTGTATATTTAGCCTAAGATTTCACTATTGCAGTTCTATAGCTTACTAACGTTGCTGCGATTTAATATGAGCAGAAGTTTCTAGGAGCCTAACAAATTCAGTGCGTGTTGCTAGCCAGAGCACATATAACTCGCCATACGAATGTATTCAGTTCAGTTACAAGCGACAGCTTATCGGAAAGTAGTACAGAGACCAGCGCAGCAACCCCGTTATCTCCTCACTGGTGGAAGGATTCCGGTCAAGGGGGAACAAGTCGCGGTGTCCCGATCAACGCCCAACTCAGCTGAGGAGCAATAGACGAGCACGACACGCGATTAAAACGTCATCCTGCATTTTTTTTTCGCCTCATCGACGCAGCCTGAGGCTTAGCCATGGAGTCTGCTTCTAAAGACAACCCTGCATAAAGACTACGGCATGCGCGCGCCGGCCAACACCATGTTCTTCCCTGCATCCTTCCTGCTGCAACGTGCAAACACGTTAATTGCCAGCGACGCCAGTGATTCGATCGATACAAGGGCGTTGAGCTTTCGACGACAAAGGACTTAAACATGTCCGCGACGATTAGTGTCATTCGCGTCAAAATCTAGTGGGCGTGGCCTGCGCGACGATTAAGACATCGACTGCTCAAGCATGAATGCGGCGGTGCACATCTCGTGGGAACGTTCCAGCCATGGCTCCACGTGGCGAGTAACTTGGACAGGCGCCTTCGCGTTGCGCCGATTACGTTGTTATCTTATCTCGCGCGTGCATCGTCGCCCGCTGTCCTGCGCTTTCGCATGGCCGAGCAGTAGTGAGTGTATAAGTTGTCGGGCCAAAGTGTCGCAAGGTGGCCCCAGGCTACTGGAGCTGCCCTACAAGGACCATTGAGTTGTGCGCTCTGAATAGGTACGTTGTAGGACGTAGTAACTGTCCCGGTTACCTTTGGTTCTGCGTGTTTCAGCTCATAGGCCTAGAAATATTGAAGGAGAAAAATTAGGAAAGAAATGTCACTGTGTCAAGAGCTTCGTCGTCTGAAAACAACATCAGAACAAAATCTTGGATTCGCGTTCACACGCTGTTTATCACAGGCTCTCAAGCCTCCAGTCTGGCATACTTCCAAAAGCCACATCTCAATCAATCAATCAATCAATCAATCAATCAATCAATCAATCAATCAATCAATCAATCAATCAATCAATCAATCAATCAATCAATCAATCAATCAATCAATCAATTATTCAATCACTCAATCAATTAATCAATCAGTCAATCATTTCTTTATTTCCAACAATGCGTTACAATTTGCTGAGGGTCATTCAAGCGAAAAGCTGTTGCAAACAGCTTGAATGTGGCTGAAGGTCCTTTATAACAGCACAACAGTCCAGTCAGTTTGCAGGAAACTAACGCTTGTGTATAAGCACATATTGTATATAGTAGTTAGAGTTTATTAAAATCACCTGGTGTTTAACAGCACTGAAGCGACATGCACTCATAAACGAGATAATTCGTTTCAAGATTGCACTAATATTCTTAGTTTGTAGTTGTGAGGACATTGCAAGGGTTGAATGCGTAAGCGGGGCGTCACGGGAATATGCCACGCGGAAACCCTCATGTAAAAAAGGGATAATCAGGAAAGAAACAGCTGTTAAGGGCTCTTCAACAGAATTAAGCCGTACCGTAAAGCCATAGGGTTTCCTAAAATAAAAAAGGAAAAAAAAAACATCATGGAACTGTTTTTATTATTTTTTTTTCACAGCACCACCACCTTTTTAAAGCGATAGCTCTACGCGGAGTATAACTGTAAGAGTTTGTGTTGAACTTTCTTCTGGCACGTTGAAGATCCTCATGAACCTTTTTGTCCCAACATTGGGTATTCAGCAACTACGTCAGAATATGCCATGTTGGCTCTTTCCATTGCTTGACTGTAGGAAGAATTTCCGGATCACGATGTTTTCTTTTGCGATGTTTTTTTGTAGCTTCGCGTAATTTTAAGGTGGATGTCAATGATTCCCTTACACAAAAGAGACATCTATGGGGTCAACATAACGTGAAAGTTGCAGAGTTCGCGGTGCTACAGAGCAATGTTTCCATGATACTACACCATGGCTGTGCTTTCTAACCGGCCCTGTGAACCCTCGCAAGACCGGTTAGATTAAGACCGGAGTGCTTTAAACATGTGACAAAAAGATGAATGAATGAATGAATGAATGAATGAATGAATGAATGAATGAATGAATGAATGAATGAATGAATGAATGAATGAATGCCGCGTTTATTTGGAAACCTTGTTTCTGTCCACAGCAGTACGCCCTAGTAACCCTGCAGATATTTCTCGTTGGCTACGCGGCGATTTCGATTTCACTGCTATAGACCGACGCGACCAATAAGGCAATCCGTCTACCAACCAATCAATCAAACGAACACTAGCTTCCCTTCTCCCATTGGCCGTCACTCATATCGTAG
The DNA here is from genome assembly GCF_013339695.2 of Rhipicephalus sanguineus. NCBI lineage: Eukaryota > Metazoa > Arthropoda > Arachnida > Ixodida > Ixodidae > Rhipicephalus > Rhipicephalus sanguineus. The sequence continues at coordinate 14,414,327 of NC_051186.1, forward strand.
TCTCCATTCGACTTCTCGAAACCCAACCTCTTCCTCTACTCGGTCATGGACGCAATATAGAATGTCATATCTTCGTGCCGCCTTTATTTGAATGAACGGACACACTTTCGCTTACATCGACCGCCAGCGTTAAGTCAGTGCCCGCCACATTCCTACGTGATGTTCCTCTCTTTCTCAGTAACACGGCTGTCGTGAAACGTACCTGCGCTGAACCCCTGCTTAAGCAAACAAGCCGGCCCCAAATCTTGATCTAGGCTGCGTCTGTCCTTTCGGACTTGACACGCGCTGCTTAGAATGATCACGTGAGGGGGGGGGGGATGAAGTATAGGGGTAGTTCCTGATGGATTCCTACGGGCTGACCAGCGCTTATACGGCGGTGTCTAGGATAGCTGCAGCGCTGCGCGCCGCAGCCGTCCATGCATATGCATATCCTGACGCGCGCGCCGCCGTGTTATGGTGTCTTGACCTTCGTGACAGGACAAGCACGACAGGTTGTAGGGGCCGCGACGCGTCGTGTAATTTAACCTGCTCTTTTTTTCTCGGCGCGGGTGGTGCGACGCACGGGGGCGGCAGCGAGCACCGCGGTGCGTGCGCTTGTCTCTCGTTAAAACAGTGCAATGAGGAGTGAGCTGTAGCTAACCAGAGTACTACAGAAAGCGGGACTAACGGGAGGTTGGAATAATATCGGCCCCCTATTTAGTCAGCCACAGCTTTGGCAGCACTGCACAGTTATAACGACAGTGTGTGCTACTGCGTATACGCCGTCAGTGCAATGCCATCCGATCTGCATACGAGCAAGTACAACTGAAAATACGAACAGCGGAAAGGGCGACCAATGTCGAATATAGCGAGGGACCTCGGTGTTTGCCTTGTTTTTAAAGAAATATCTTGGCGTTGACTGCAGTACGCGCCACTTCTTCACGAAGAATTCAATAATTTTGCCTGCAAACGGCTCTACAACCGTCGACAATTACGGCATGTTATCACGTGGTTATTCGGTGTTACCAAACAGTTATGACGAATTGTACTGGTTATCCACAACTGATATTCCTTACATATCAGGCGAGCAAATAATGCCGGATATGCTATTTAACATACGGCAAGTCTTGCGAAATATGTGCGAAAGCACGCCAGAGATAGACTTACAATCACTTTGAAGCTTCGAGGGAATGAAAAAACATGTAAGCCAGAAAACGGTGAGCATCCTCTTCTTCTGGTGCACGTCACGAGAACCATGTCAACCTGTCATTCGTCGCTCGTGTCCAGCTTGCCACTTGGCGTCTTCACTCGACGGGTGGGTACGCTCCCTTTCTTTGTATTAAGCGAACGTGCCAGATTCCTTTCATAGCTACAACATGCATCGTGACAGAGTGGATCACGTGGTCGCCGTCTTAAGCACGTGCGTAGCTCCTTGCGAAGACCGTAACAGAAGCTGTCCACAGCTTCATCACTTTGTTCGTTTCTTCCTCTTCCGTCGCTTTCCGGTTGTTCTCTAAGAAGCTTTGACCAGCGGCGTCGCCTCTTTAGTTCAGGCGTGCCAAGGAAGCGATCTCCTCAGTCGTGACTGTCGGCTTTTACAGCCGACTGGGCACAAGCCCGGCGCCGCGACGTCTCAATGAACGTGTCTGTTTTTGTATTTTGGCGTCTCTCAGAGAGTGATGACTTTTTACCCTGGTGCTTTCATAGTCTATCTATCTATCTATCTATCTATCTATCTATCTATCTATCTATCTATCTATCTATCTATCTATCTATCTATCTATCTATCTATCTATCTATCTATCTATCTATCTATCTATCTATCTATCTATCTATCTATCTATCTATCTATCTATCTATCTATCTATCTATCTATCTATCTATCTATCTATCTATCTATCTATCTATCTATCTAATCTTTTCTTTGTTCCTTTCTTCATGTAGTATAGCGACTGCTATGAGCAATTACTCGAGATAACCGCGTCACGTCGTCACGAATCTGGCCACGGAAGGTAATGCTTGCTCCGCTGTAAGTGTTTGAGTCGCAATTACTCCGATACGACACGAACTGAAGACGGTGGAAACAAGAGTACGGGCGTTACTTAGCCCTAAATTGTCGCGTTTCAATCCGTCAGGACCATACCAAAAGTAAGTTAAAGCCCCCCCCCCCCCCCCCTCCCGCAAAAATTGCTGGCTACGCTATTGGTGAGCACTGTACGTCCATGTTCAGAGACAGTCACATGCAATGAACCCCCTGATTCTAGAAGCCGTTAAAACCTCTAGCATTGTCTTGTATAGGGGAAATGAGATGCATTTGAAGCGGGGCACCGTCTTTTAACGCTGGTGGAATGCGCTTTGCCGTCGTCTCTTTGTGTTTCGTCACTGAGCGTTGCTACGTCAAGGAATGATCGGAAGCATTCGTACGCGAGCTCGAGCGATGCGGCTGCCGTGTTTCCTCACGAAACGGTCGCGGCATGATACTGCGTGCGTGTCTATTCGTTCTCGCAGGGACGTGCCGACGCTGTTGTTGGCATCCGGCTTGCATCAACATGATGGAAGGCGCCGTTGCTTTAACGCAGGCGTCTGTATGCGTGTCTGCACGCACGAGCCGTCGAAGAATGACGGCAGTGCACGCAGGATTTCATATAGTATATACAGACGACTACTGTGTGCAGCGAGAAGTTTCATCGCTTTCGCTTTCCGTCTTACGTGTCTGCCACCGTTCGCGCAACAAGGTAGCGTTTGTTCGAACCGAAACGTTGTGCAAATGCACTGACGGCTGCGTCACGTCGGGCCTCCTCAGGTCGCTTGTAGATCTGCATGGTGAGCCGGAACCGCTGTGTGTTTGACTGAAGACGAAAACATCGATGCGGTTTCGGCGTTGTGTTCTCATGAATGAGTAATCAGTACGGTTCGCAGGTTTATCGCAGTCTGGAACTACAAAGAAACAAAGCTTTCACGAGAGAACAGGTTTTTCTCTCCCAGTGCGAGAAAATTAATTTCATGGGTCATTAACAAACCATAACCCTCATGTTCGCCTCAGAAACATTATCCATAACTTTTCACGGGACCTCACCGCCATGCGGTGTCAGAGGTTGCTGAATGCAGCGCCATTCTACAGTGGCGTCTCAATTTCCGAAGGAACGGTGAGCGCGAGCCATGCCTGCCCCCGTGTAATAATAGCACGCGCCGTGTTTCAAAGAGACGATGGGCGGACGTTTCGGCTCTCTTGATTTTCCCTCTCCCTCGCGGCTCTTGTGCACGCGTGTACGTAAAACGTGCAAGAGGCGGCTGTGAAAGCGGCTCCTGAAATATTCATTCCGGGGCGTCTGGCGTATCGAGATCGGGGTGGAGATATACAAAGCAGGCGTAGCGGAGGAGGAGAAGAAGAGGGGATGCGCGCCTTAGTGACGACGTTAGCTGCCCTCAGGCGTGGACTGCGCATGCGTAAGCTCGCATCTCTAGCCGCTTTGCAGGACTCTTTAGCGGCGCAAGCAACGAGTGACACTGCCGTTTCTCTTCCAAGCATTTCCGGTCGAGCACTTGCTTCCGGTTTACTCAATATTCAGAAAATGTTTTAAAAATTAAAAAGTACGAAATCGATGGTTCTGGTTCAAGTTAAGAGTTATATTCAATACATACTGGATGCAAGCATATCGGAACACAAGTTTACTTAAGATATGGGCCAATTAACTGCCACGAGAGAAACCCACATGGTCACTTATGCATTCATCTAAGACGACTCGATGGTGAAAGGCATCTTCTTTTTCTTCTCAGTCGATGTGTCGATCGTGTCCCGCCACCCTCTGAAAGCTTTCTGCAGCTAACGTGGTTTTGCACTGCCTCCAGAGTCGGAGGCACCTCGGCTGGTTTCGCGCGCCTCCGTGAGCGGCACACCTTCGACCAACCAAGGATGTCATGTGATGACGTCAGCATTTGACGTCGCAGTGAATTCTTGACGAAGCCAGGAATTCTGACGCTCTGTGGTGTCATGATGACGTCATATGGTGACGTCATCGGGACGTCGGCCAATATTGGTGTTTGGTGTGGCACCAAGGCTTTCGGCTTAATTCATGAAAATGAATTGAACGAGTTCATTGAAAGAGCAGACGCTTTCCTTGCGAGCAGCTGGGATCGTTGCGCCACCTGGCGGAGCAGATCTCAACCACGCGCTTCTTTCTACGTGGCCTCCGGGATCCGCGTCTGCAGTGCAACGAAACAAAAAGTTAACTAAAGGAGTAAAGCAGGGCACACGAAGCCGACGTTCGACTGCCACTACTAAACACCTATGTCAAGGATTATGTTCGCCTTCAGATTTTTTTACGTGCAGGTTGGTGTCTCGAAAGGATGCTTTGCGCGTGCGCATTTTTGCACTTCGGGTATTCACTGGCGAACAACACGCTTCACCTTGACAATGAAACAAAAGAAAGTGCATCAGGGAAATCCGACGCCTTGAGTCCAGGGACGTCATACGCTTCTCAACGCCTACGCCCTGCAAGGTTAAATGTTATTTGCGTCAAGGCATTTCATGAATATTTACGAAGACACAGCGCACAGATATAACTATTGTGCAACTGTGAGAAGTCGTGGTTTTTTTCAATGCCCTCCACCTTAGATGAGTGCGTGTGAGCTCTAGTGGCACATTGTACCTTCGGTATAGACGTTGCCTTCTAGGGATTCACTCGCCAAAACCACATGTAGCTTTGCTGACAGCAAGGATTTGTCATCCAGCACTAACAAATACCTCTTTAAAAACACAGCAAATGTTAATGACGATGATAGAGATCGATGTTGCCACCTTATTTGAATCGGGGTGGCGATACATAGTAGTCTAGCCTCTTGGAATTGCATAACTGTTAGCTTATTATCGTAAATTAGCCTTCTGGTACGCCTGCTTTATGTAGTAAAGTTATTTCGTAGTAACTGTAGATCCCCATCACATCGGACATGCAAAACTCGCTTAAATGAGAGCCTTTTTTGTTATCATATGGTCTTACCTTTAAACTTTTGCGCTCTGTTAGAGGTTTCATAATTTTAATTATACTGGTTGCAAGGTTGCAAATACGTCACGCCTGAATATGGAAGTACCGTGATTGAACGGCCACACAGAGAGAGATTCCATAGAAGGAAGCTGAATTGGGACCTCTTGTGTGCGATTACAGTTGCGGATATGAACAGCAATGACAACATATGAGATTTCCGATCTCAAGATGCTGCTGACTGCCGTGACATAGACGATAAAACGAAGGCAGCGCTTCTATGCAGTGATCAAGTCCGTGGCTATGTAGAAATTATGGATACTGAAAATTACAAAAGTTGATGTATTTTTTTAGAAGAAAAAAATCACAGGCAGCTGATATAAAGATAGTACAATTAAAGTTTTGCAAAACACAAATACACATTACAAAGAAAACGGTGCGTTTCTTACGTGTTGGTGCAGCCTGAGAGGATCGAGATGCTTCGGATGAAAGAAATATTAAAGCTCAACGGCTGCACTAACTAACTAAGCACCGACGCCGCCTTCCTATTAAGTGAAACGTGTTTAAGTGTTACGCGCATAGACACGGTGCGATGGGGGCTGTCCCTGCGCCACGCCATACCCGTCGCCTGCGTAATACGTCGGAGGCACCGCAACTCGCACTTCGGGGGCCGGCGAAACTGTCACCGCGAGGAGGCCTGTGGACACCGAAGTTCCTCATCTTGTTATTAGCCCCCGTGCCGCCGGCTTGCTATAATTGCGAATCGCGACAGTATGTCGCCTTCAGCTTCATAAGGAGGCCTTAAGACTGCAGGCTATTAAGAGCAGGATCCAGCGTGAAAGAGTGGAAAAGGAGAGTGCACGTAGAGGTGGAGAGACCAAGGGGGTGACGTGTTATAAAATGCAGCTGTGAGTAGGTATATGCAAGCGTATAAGATACCGCCACCTTGTGAAGCCTTACGCTGTGTGAACGGCCATTACTGGCGGGCCGAAGAACAAACAGCTCTAACGAGCCGGGGGTGGAGACGGTGAGCACTAGATGGCGACGATAAGGATTTCCGCATGTCCGAGGAGTCGCGTACGCGGCGACGCCTTACGGCGACTAGTGGAGACACACCAGATCCTCTTGCTCTCCTCCCTTTCTGGCTATGCCTGTGGGACCCATTCCGGGCTGTCACGCTGCTCTGTAATCATGCACCCTCGCCTGCCACAGCTACTCTCAACACAGCGCGGCTAGCAGAATAACAAACCGCTTAATATCATAAGGATAGAGGGAAAGCTGAAGACCGGGAAGGTGTATACCTTGAGTGTGTTCATACCTCTACCCATGTTAAGTACTCCCAGGCGGTGGATGACAAAAAAAGAAAACACAACTTTAATCGGTCGTAAAGCAGCGTATGTAGAAAGCGATAGCTCGTCTTAAGCCAGTTACCCTTCTTTAGGCTGGATGATATGCGCTCGTATTACGGACCGATCATCGGCGCGAGATTTGTACTCGCGGGTAATTGGCCATCTTCTAGTCTCTCTCTCATTCTCTCCCTAACCGTTTATCCTCCTTTCAGTCGCCGACTATTTGCTTCTACGTGCACCCATGAAGTGCATGGACACACGTGTGCACCCCTAGCATGTTTGCTTTTAGGACGAGCCGCAATCAGTGGAATAGCTCATTTCCTACGAGGGAAGGAAAAACGCAGATAAATCTAATAAGTAAGAGTATAGTGGCTCATGCCGATCGCTCGTGTGTTCGATTCCTTAGGCTCCCGAAGGTGTGCCCATACGCCCGACAAGACTTGCACAACACGAGAGAGAAAGTGTGCTTGTTTATATCATAAAACGTTTCGTCAAATTTCTTGATATTGCGTGTGCTTCTACGTGTTGTGTTTATTTGTCATCTTCTGATCTTATTGTTCTTTTCTTATAGTCGTTCTTCATCCTTGCATCGTAGTAGGGTAGATCGGAGTGGAATGAAAGCGAACGCGACGCTTGACCCTTCAATTAGCCACCGGCGTCGTTCGAACAAATCGTGACGCTTCCTCTTCATCCTCAATCACTCATTAGCTTCTTGTTCGGCTGGTAGCTTCGATAGTGTTGCCGGTTTTCCACCATGTGTTTCTATAGCCTGCCGGTGGTACTAGCTGCTGCAATCGGTGTGCACAAGTTAATAGGAGGTTTGATCGCGGAACCTTTCCGTCTACAACTGTCCCTGTGAGAATGGTGTCTTCGCGGTTGTCAATAAAGGCCTCTGCTATTGATCCGTGAATGACCCCAGAACGACTTACTATTTCTGGAAGTCAATCGGTAAATGAATGCAGAACAAGCTGTTGGTTGGGCTTTGTCCTGTCGCCTTGTTTTTCTGTGCCCGTTGTGTTTACAGCTAGCTTTTCATCTTCAAGCATGTACCAACTGGCCCAACCCTCGACATTGTTGAGAGACTACAGTTGGTTTTTCGTCATGTAACTGACGAAGACGTCCCCGGGACAGCGCCTAGCTTCCTGCCTCATCGTGGTGATCGATTCATGTAAGCACTGATCTTATATAGACCGCATGACCCAGATGGCTGGGTAGCAAATTAGTTTATACAGTGTTCATGTTCAATCTACCAATCTCTCAGTTAGCGATAGCCTTTAGCTTAACGACGTTGGAGCTATATACAAACATGTTGTTTGACAAGTAGCTGAAATTCCATTTGGATTAAGTAGAATTCGCAGGCTTAGCTTTAAAAAAAAAATACGCTACATATCTAACGCAATCTAGCATTCTAAGTGATGAGGAGAATTGCTGGAGTAGCATTGGACGCAAAACTCTGTTGTTGCGCATGTTCATGCAGTTGTCTGTATTCGCAAAAACACTGGGAATATTGCGTTGAGAATGCTGACGAATGTTGTGAGCACACAAAAATTCACCGGCGATTACTATACTGCCTAATGAGAATTCTGAGCGTAGCTTCGTGTTGGGGCAAGGCCAACTGTGTTTGAAGTTTTGGCTACCAGCAAGGTATCAACTACGTCATAAATCATAATTTTTGTTAAGTAGGAAAGCACCCACTACGGCATTAATCGTCTTTCTGCGGATAAGCGAGGTACCCGCCCACATCTGTCAGGTATTGTGCGCCCTTTTTTGATGCTGCATGTGACTGATGACGATGAAGAATTATGGCGGAGCACTTTGCAGTAGGTGTGAAGCTTTAAACTACACACTCGTTGCGCAATTAGCATTGTGTGATGACTGGTTGTTATTTTTCCGTTCTGCCACGCTAAGTTACGTAGGTTAACGCGATTCCTTGCACGACGTGACGCCTGTATAGCGTCTTTTTTGCAAATGGGTTTCAAGTACCAGCGTGCCTCTGTGACAGACCACTCGACTGCCACGCAGACGGCCCGGGTTCAAATCCGATTCGATCCTGAATTTTTTTCTGATTTTATTTTTAATGGGTCTATCGGTTACTTTTCCATGTCTATCGGTTACACAGCGGACGGCGACGGCGACGCCGCTCAACGCAGGAACGGGCGCCTAGAAGCTGCGCTTTAAAAGACGACAGATATCTAACTACAGCCATTGTATGGGCGATTAATCTGTAATGGGCGTGTACCTATAGTTATCTAAACCTATAGTGATCAAGTTGTTGATCCGGAGAGTGTATATGGACTGTAGCTGACTGTCTAAGCTTACGCTTGATACGTTTGCATCAGCGATTGTTTAGTGCTTTCAGAAAAAAACGCAACGAACGTATTTGACTGCACAAAAGGGTAGCGGTTAATGCCTCAATGTGATGAAACCACATATAATAGAACACTGATTATTAAAACGTCTGTAGTTATTGATTTACCATGCGGTTTTCTCAATTACCTCCTAAAGCCATAATATACATACGGAAAAGTCGTGGCTGCTGGCAAACGTACGTATGGCTGACTGTGGGGAAATAGACACACATCGTGCTGTGTCAGCCAAGAGACCATTGGCGACTTATCTGAAAGGTGGAGCCATCGTACATGTCAACACTACTTATCCACCTCCTCCCCTCTCTATTAGAAAAAAAAAAAGATATGGAAAGAAATCTGCCAAAGAGGAAAGAAGTTACTGCCCAGGAGGAGATCGCTGACACTGGAGCCCCCCTGCAGACAACCTTGAGAGTGCATTTCGAAGCACAACTTGGAAGAAAGCTCCGTACTTGCAGTCGCAACAAATTCGCTGACCTTTACTCCGAGAGGCAGTTGCCACATCATTGTGTGAAAAAAAAAAGACAGCGAAAGAAAATAAGCGAGACACATAATTTTCTAGCCGTAATAGAAAGCCTGCGTACACTACTAGGGACACTCGAAGGAACCCCAGTGATCAAAGCCGTCCATTTGCCAACTGACTCCGCCTTGAAAGTCAGTGCAATTGTTGCCGTCTGATTTAGACGGACCTGAGAGTTAAAAAATGAAGAGGGTCGTGCGGGAAGCAACTCCGGCGATGCTTCTTTCGCTTCGCTTTCGAATGGGAGAACGTAAGTTACGAAGCGGGAGGTGCCGTTCGTTGCTCGTATGGTATCCGTTTCAAGGAGGTATTTGTACGGAAACTCAGCGGGACAATGAGGAGGTAAACGCCTGAGTATCGGTTACAACACGAAACGCCCAGGGTGGGCAACAAATTCTACACGTTCTTCGTCCGCTGCTAGACGTCAGTGCAATTGAAATTACGAGAGCATTCTCTTGGTATGCTTTATTTTGAAATGAACCCCGGGAAAGGGGAGTAAAAGCTATGGTCGCGACTGTGTAACCTATTCAGGGGTGCCAACTTGGGCCTTTACATGTGTACTGGAGTTGTAGGACAGACTCTGACCGATCTGAAAAAGAAGAAAAAAAAAGAGAAAGGTGTAGCTTTGTGTCGTGTTTACGTGTACCTTTTTCATATATACATATTCTGATTGGCTGACACATCAGTCTGTATATCATCAATTAGTTATTTATTGATCAGTCGACCAATACATTTATCCTCCAGATAGTTCTTCGGTTGATGAAGCTATAGTATGACATCTTCGTGAGGCAAGTGAATTTGTGGTGGCGATCGAATGGTTGCATAATGTTTATTGCAAACAAAATACAAGCGTTTAACGAAAGTGACTGTATGTATATAACTGAAAAATGATAATTAGAGGCATCGAAATTCTAGAAAGCTAATTTCTCGTTTATTTTATATGTCGATATAGCATTCTTTACCATCATCATGAAAGTGAATAATAAGAGCTACTTGAATGTGTGAAATGCTGCTAAGAATGTATGATGAAATGAACATTTTTTGGTCCTGGAGAACCCCGATCAGACAACCCCCGAAGGGGGGCCCGCCCGCAGTTGCTGGCCGCGCCCACGCCGGTACTGGAAGACCGTGGCCCTCCGCCCGTTCGCAGGCCTCCTGGACTGCCGACAGCTGGACTGAGAGCTCGCGGCTTTTAAGAGATGTGTGAGAGCGTGAAGATCATTGGCTTCTGTCAGTATGTGCACTGCATGCAAGAGAAACTCAGTGCATATGTTTTACATTGGTATTCTGAAGTGGCACTCTGTTATGACTCTGTTAAAGTCTAATAAAGCTCCATGTCATAAAAGAAAGTCTTCACATGGGCAGCGAGACAGCGACACAACTCCTACGTCTGTCCGTCAAAAACGAGAGGCGTACCCTCCGCACCGCTCTAAAGCAACTAGGCTGAGCTACTTGTAGAAGAACTTAGGAAATCTGTTTCGTTTAGCAGGGCTACACGAGGCCACAAGGACCGTGCTGTGACCACACACGAGCTAATCCCACTTGTGCATCTTTCTCGTGCCCGAGTGCAGGGTAGACAAGCGCGATCAGTGTAGTTTAACTGGCATGCCGTTCATTTCACCTCTCACGTTTTAGCTCCATCAGCAAGAAAACGGTAATGTGCTTACTTGACAAAACGCTAGGAAGTCGGGAAATGCACACACATGTAGAAGTGCGTCTCGTTAGTCTTTCATATGGAGACAAGGTCTGCTCTGGCCTCTTCAACCCGCATTTTGTAACGATTGGTTGCATCATTGTTAACGTTATTGGTTGGTTTCGTTCTGTTGTGTCCAACAAAAAGAAACGATACCTCGATCAATTCCTCCCCCTCCCCCCTCTCCATCTCATTACGTAACAGTGTGAGATGTCCCATTTCTGTAGAAGAATGAAGGCCCACCGCGAAGGCCTTGCACGGTCTGACAGGGTGTCTCACTAGGTTAGTCACGTGACTTCAACTACTGTTTTTATCTGCATACTATACCCCCTAGCACTGGCTAGTTTGGCTAAAGCGTTGCCTAAATTACGGCTAATGTTGGCTAACAGGGACTGAACGATGATTATGGTTGACTAGTGCCGGTCTAACATAGCTAAATCACTGCTAATGCTGAGTCGTGCACACTGTGCGCTGTCGGAAAAACCCCGTTGTCTTCATTGTCTTCATGCAATATAAATCCAACGACTCTGCAAATTTTTTATCACCACTCCGCTCCGTAGCACCGTTACCAGCAAGGCAATACATCGCCAACCCACAGACTCGTTTAGAGAGAGTGAACTCTCACGTGTAACTGTCGATGTCACTGAAAAAAAAAAAAACCAAACAAACATACAAGCAAACAAAATAAGGTACAATGAAACGGGCACCGTTCCCTGTATGAGCTGTTTCGCCCAGAGAAACCGATGGTGCAGGGGTGTGGCGGGACTCAAGAGCAGCGCACGTAATACAACCCGAGACGAGTCATCTGGTGAACTGTCCCAACAGACCGAGCCCCTGCGGTTCTCCGAGCAGTCATAATCATACCTTGGGCGTGTGCCTTCTTCCGGTCCTCATTACGTGCAATGTACCGCTCACCCGACCTCACCTCCGCCCTTTTAATCTCCCGTGTTCGTCTCAAATTTCAAAGTACGTCATCAGTGACGCTTTCTCCGGGTTGTGTACCATCGTGTCTTCAATGACATTCACTGCCCACCGGTTCCAGATAGACTATTCATTGGTGAGCGCTGGTACATGTACGTGCGTGCTTGCATGTTTACTTTGCTGTTGAGACTTTTCAGTAGCTTCGCACATGCATATATCACATTTGTAAGTGAGTATTAGATCTCCTTACTTCAAAATAACTACAAAATATTCAAACATTTCTTAAAAGCAATAGTTGACACTGCGGTTAAATGAAAATAAGCATTCGCGGCAGCGATACTGTGCTTAAGAAGTCAGATTTTCTTCAACGAGGGAGAAAACACAAACATTTCACATTACCGAAAATGTAGGTAAAATCACATATTCGGAAACTCTGAATGTACTACCCTGGTTTGGCATCGACACACGAAATGTTGTCCGCAATCTGCTTAAGAATATATTCAAGGAGAGCTTGGTACCCGTATGTGGCGCGCAACGCCTATGGCTCAGACAGAGCTGCTTCTCGATTCAGGTGAGTACAGAAACGAGCCAATAAGTAAACAAACATCATGCAAGGAGCGATGTAGCTAAACGTGGGAGGGGGCCTAGAGATGCATCACGACAGCCCCGTTCCTCGACTGGTAGCATTCGGCCAACGTAAAAAGCCGCCCTTCTTAAGATGGCGGGGAGAGAAACACCACCTCCTCGGTTCCCGGAGCACCAAAGAGAAACGCAAAGATCTGGGTGTTGCGCCGCGCTGGCAAGCAAGCAG